>NW_023998416.1:34456749-34656516 GCF_014805625.2 Glossina fuscipes | reverse complement strand
CACCCTTTATTTCCCTTTATTTTATGAGTTCGGTGTTCTTGATTTCGATAAAAAGGCATTACATTTATACGCACTTATCGCATAAGCCAATGTATATACGATTAGCTACAAACAAGCCCAAATCAGCTACGATTGTGCGTTAAATGAAATGTAAATTTACAGAATGGTACGAGAACTGATGTAAGACTTGTTGACATCGGCCCATCCAAGCAGTAGGTTTTGTTGCAAAAAAAAAAAAAAATTAAAAAAAACAAACATAAATCGGATTTGTGAAGATAGCCCACTCAATTGACTGTCATTCCAGAATTTCGAATTATTTCATACTTTTACTCTTTAGACGCAAAAAACGAAATTTCGAATGTGATGTCACGTAGTAAGGCATACATTTTGTGTACATGCGACTTGTAATACTTTCGCAATCGTACGTTTTGAAAACCTCTCTGCGTCTGCACTTAAGCTGATAGTTGTGATTTATTATTAAAAGCCATAAAGGTATCCAGACTTATGTTGTTCTGTATGTTTTTAAAATCTCTTACTCATCACTAATAAAACGTATTCGCGTAAATAGTATCGAACGTATGTACGAAGACCGTGGGTAAACTTTGAAGTAATTATTTAATTGATACTCTTTTACTTTTGTTAATATTTACTTTGTGGATTTTTACTGTCAGTGTGTGCATAGGTATGCATGTGCAAAAGCAAAAGCGGGCAAAGACGGCAAAGTTGTCTGACGACGCATGGCTTTTATGTTATGCGTACGCGTAAACATGAAATTACTGCAATACATTAATTGTCACATGAATTATGAATTTTTATGATACACATACATACACGCACAATCGCACACACAATAAATGTAACGTCCGCCTTTATGCTTGTAAAGTGCTGTAGGCCGCTTCAGGCTGTTTATTGTGCTTTTTGCTATTATAACTCACAGTTTGTATGGCTTGTTTGTCCTGATATTAATACATTTTTAATTGATTGGCGTACGAGCTATTTATTGACAATTGCTTTAATTTATTTTTTGGAAATATTTCGGTTTTATTTTATGGGCACATTTTTAACATTTATTGTCAGTTTTATTGAAACCGTATGCGAGAGACACGCATATAACTAAACTGCGTTTAGCACCTACCTTATACCAAAGCAAACATCGCCTATTGTTTTTCTGTTAAATTTTTGTGGATTACCGACCGCTTCTTTCGTCTGAGAGATTTGATAATTTTCTGTCGATCGACTAAAAGAGGTCATAAAGAAGAAGAAGAAAAGTATTCTTTCATATCATAGCTTGAACATGGTTGCACTTGATGCTGATAACTATGTTAAAGCCGTGAAAACTATGTTAAAAACGTGAGGATTATGTTAAAGCCGGACACTAGCAAAAAAAAAGCGAATATTGTAACTAAAATGGCAAACAAGTGCAAGGAGAAGCAATTTATTATATATATATAAAGTGCTTTTATATCGTTACAATAATATGATTATTTAAAAACAGCGACATATTTGGTTTGCTCGGCGTGTAAGGGTTATTTCTTGAAGGTTACGCTTTGGATTACACGTACGTGATGAAAAATTTATTACGCAATAGTGAGATCTGGATTTTTGTTCATTTTATTTATTTTTTTTTTTAATTTTTTTTCTTTTTCTTTGGTTGTCATAAATTTTTATTTATATAGAAATCCATTAAATTGTAAAACGTCGTCGACGTGTTTCGTTAAGAAAAACCTAAAAAGATTGTAAGGGGAACGAAGAACTCCTTCGTATAGAGTTATTGAATAAGTTGTTGTTTGAAGCCTTTTGTTTGTTTTTATTGCTTCTCAGGTAACAGAGTGTGCCTTAAATCATTTCTGTAGAATTTGTTTTTTTTTTCTCTTTTTTCCAATTTTCAAACTCAATGATTGACAGTCAGTGCTTGGTTACCTTTTTTGTGACTACGCTTTCGCTTTGTTACAATTGTTAGTTGTCATGATTGTTACACTTTTTTGCTTTAATCCATTGCTTATTTGCTTGATTGATTTGTGGAAGTTGTGTGCGTGTGTGTGTGAGTGTATGTCTGTTTTTGACCTTATAATCTTTAATTTATTCTCAGATGTTCATGTTTGTCGATGTATGGTTGTCTGTTTGCATTGCTTTCCTATTTTTCACATTTCTTATCTCAATAATTGATTGCAGTAATAAATTAATTTCGATTTTGTTAGTACTTTTTCTTACCTGTTATATTTATGCATTATTGTCACTTTGTTCCTATTCCTAAATATTATCCGACGTTGTATTACACCCAATGTACACCCACACATTGAAATTTTCTCATGTCAAATATTTGAATGTTGATTAACAGATTTAAACCGATTTAAAGTATAACAAATTCAATGACACTTCTTGCTATTGACTCCATGACTAATTTGCCACTAACACTATCGTTATTTTGTGGTATTTCCTTTTCGTAAACGTTTATATGCATAGTTTTGTGAATTTTTCATTAACGTTGAAAAAAGACAAAAAACAAAAAAAAACTTTTGAATATTTCTACGTTCACAACTCAAGGTTGGCATAAATCAGACAAAAGCGATATCATTTTCACTGTTTATTTATTTTTACTTATTGCTTCGGAAATTCTGCTAAGAAAAAGTGGTCGAAAAGGCAATGTGTCTCGATTAATAACTCATAGGTAGCGGATTCAAATCTCAAGTGCGAGAGTGCAAGAGTTTTCAATCAAAACCGATAGCCTTAGATGCTTTAAGATTTTACTCTTAGAATTTGAAAAGTTTACTTTTGGACCAAAATATATCTTAAACTAAATTAACGACATTTCATTTTCAGATTGAAATAAAACGACAAAACGACTTTTAACGAGGAAAGAATAGTACATAACTCTGGAATGGGAAAGAATTTAGATAAACTGCAATCCTATTTAAAAATTAAATGATTCCATTCATTTAGTTTTCCTTGCTGTACCGCTTATTGCCTATTATCCCTGATCAGCCTCTTGTTAGTAAACGCAAGCGTTAATCTTTTTATATATATACTATATATATACCGGGGTGGGCTCGTCAGTTTGCTTGTTTGTTGAATATTAGATATGCAAATATTACGATTTTCGTCCCAAAGGGATAGCGGGTATTGTCGAAGGCAAGCTTCGACTGCACAACTCTTCGATTGGGAGGAGTGTTAAACTTGAAGAGCAATGTCTAGCGAGTAGAGCGGAAACGATAACAGGCTTCAGTTCTGTGCTGTTAGCGTTCCCTAAATGGGTTTTGCCATATGAGATCGAACAATCGTCCTGGCACAGGGCTCGACTTATCCAAAGCTCTTACCCAGAATACATTTTACTGTTGCGCAAAGCTTAAAGATCACATACAAAAGTGCATTGAGAATTCATGGTTTGTTGGAGTAAGTCAATGCTCGAACATAACCTCCAACCTTGTAACCTTTTCGGTTAATTGATCTTTCTTTTTGAATAGCCTTAGATAAGAGAAAAAATTTTTTAGGACGTTGTGTTTTTTCCTTCCAGAAACAATAGTAACCTATGTTGCCTACAAACAACAAAATTTAAAACAAGTGAGAGAGCTATACTCGGCGGTGGCCGAATCTCACATACCCATCACTATGCTTTTCGCATTCTACTCCCCAAGTTCTTTTATTTGATACTCATATCGATGGTATTGCTAAGAAAAAAGTAATCGTAATGTCTTCCGTATTCATTTCAAAATGAACCCATGTTTGGGCAGATAATACATCTTCATCTGGGGAATTTACAAAATAGTTTCAAACATTCTGTCTTGCTTGCGTTATGGTGAATAACTAATAAAACCTCAAAAAAGTGAAAACAATAAAATTTAATCAATTGTAACTTTGTGTGGGCGCGGCCCATTTTTTCCATTCTCGCACGTAAAGAGTAGAGTATTTCGCAAAGTAAATGTGGAAAATTTTGGATTTCTAACTTTTACAACTAACTTTTTTCTGAGAAACGAGTAAAAACCCCTTAAATTTTTGTTAAGAAAACGCAGAGTTGTGTTCAGTTTTTGCTCTACTGCGGGCGTCTGTTTTGAACCATTTGGCCCATTTTCAATACCAATCTGCGTGCAAAGAATTCCATTGTTTCTACCAAGTTTAAAGTCGATATCTTCGTTTTTGCTACCAACAAACACCACACAGCCACACATAGCTAAATCAGATCAAGAATATACATACTTTATAGGGTCTCTGACGCTTTCATTTGGCTGTTACGTAAGTTATGAAAGAAAGCAAAACGGGTATACCCCCATCTTATAGTGGTGGGTATAAAAATGTTAAAAATAAATTTTGGAAAATAGGTTAAGTTTTTTGCTATTCAAGTGTCTAGGGTTGTATGGAACGCTTATAAAAATTGTACTTCTTGCTGACTTGTGCATTTATACAGCAATAATTGAATTTAATCAATCGTTAAAAATGTTGATAAAATCGATTTCAACCAACGTTACATTTTCATCTATTTTAATATTTAATATTATTATGGAAATCAATTATCGCGAAACCGTTCTAATAATGACATTGTTTTGACTTATTATTGTCCACGTATTTGATTTCAGTATGAATTTAAATGAAAATAAATTCATTAGGAAACCGTTTCCACAGTTTTTTCTATACTAATTTTTAAAAATCTAGCGGACCTTAATACAAACCGCGGCTATTGTTTTTTCCGCTTGCGTCTCATTTAATCAAGCAAAAAATATATAGAGCAAATGCATTCGCCAGTAATTCTTTTTAAATAATCGTAATTTTCATTCTCGTGTGGGTGAATGATTCTGCATAAATGATGTAAAATATTCTATAATCTATTACTATTTAAAATAATAAGCGGCTATCAATAGTTCTTGCGTTTAATTTGCTTTACATAACAAATGTAATAATAATTATTTGAAATGTGGGTTATCGGTCGGCAAGGTGGGAAAAGTGGTTATAAAACTTCCTCCTTAGATTGTGACTAACAAATGGCTTAATAGTAAAGTTAGAGGATTTAGATGGAATTTTGATCGGTTTAAGTAAATCAATCTGATGGACATGTTCTTACATGAATAAAATTTACGTTCAAAGGGAAGTATTTTTTTGCGTATGCTTTGACTTCAACGAAGATTGAACTGAGCTGCGTTTCATCTACGCATGAAAAGGTTAAATAAACTCGCGCACGAACTCCAGCAATTATCGATCAAGTCAATGTCCAGTCCGCGGACATACTAACAGGTGCTAAATATTATATTTGCTTAAGAAGGTGGGCGTGAAGAAATCGCCGTAAGGTAATTTGAACAGAGCACCATCAAACTAACTGACTTTTAAATAAACCTAATTTTGAATTTATAGCAAAATTAACTTTTATTGCCATATACGTTTACTAATTGTCAGTTAATTAAATAAATGAATGAATAAAAAACTCAACTCAATGAAGTCGTTTTTATTATTAAAGTTAAAGTAAATGATTATTGCTTAAAGTGTAAAATATCAAAGAACAGATATAGTCATAAATTCATTGACTAGATGTGATTGCTCTGATGCTCTGTGTTGACGGATTAATAAAACTGGACGTTTGAACTTTTTAAATATTAGAATATAAAAAATATGTGAAGATTGTGAATAGCAACCGTCACCAACAATACCACTGGCATAAGCAGCTTTGTATCTTTTGTGCTATCAACATATGTCCAAAGAATTTTCATTATTTTCGGAATTGCTTTTATTGTTTAAATTAAATTTTGTTTCGTTAACCCAAACCATTTTCAAAACATTTTTGAACATAACTTAAACTATACTTATAATTATTATGATCTATTATTAATTATTATTATTATTGTTACTGAGTTTCGAAAATCCTTTAGCTATCGATCCTGGGAATCCATCCATCCCTGTTTGTATTAAGCCAAGGGGCTGGGCTCAGCTGTTCTGTAATTTCTCTTCTTTCTTCTGCAGACATTCGCATGTCAAGTTCGCTTTAGACCGCTTTGTGTGCCTTCTCCGGTATAGTATATATCTCTACGTACATCTACTCTTTCGGCATAAGCCTGTTTCTATTTCTTGACTCATTACGTTATTATTATTGTTATAATTACAGTTTATTTACCCCAAAGGAATTAACTCAAGCCTAGCTAACTAGTAGTTAAGACTAATCGCTTAAAAACTGAATGTTGTTTAAATTTCATGTTTATTCTAATTGAGCAGTGTATGCTATATTTAGTTGTCTAGGGCTCTATCTGGAAAAAAGAAAAGCGTTTGCATATGCTTGCCTATCGCTTTTGTTTAATATTTAAAATTCTTCCGCCTGCTTTAGTTATCATTCTTGCGAATCAATTCAATTTATTGTTATTGTAAAAAGTTTGTCGCTTAAGTCTTTCGATTTTTTCGTTTTTTTTTTTGTCATTTTCAATTAACTAACATTCAATTCGAGTGTGAACACACCTTTCAAGCACACTGGTTGGTTACTATATACACCCATACTTGAATTCTAAATTAAGCTAACGATATGATCATGTAGCCGACTAGATCCGATACAGTTTAGGGAATTCCTTTCCGGACCTAGTTAATGCATATGATTTGAATTTTGAATTTTCACCAGATGTGTGAATAAATGATTTTTTCTCCTTATTTGTAGTTAAAGGCTGTGGTCTGCGGTGGCTTAAAATGTTTATTGCATATTGACACCAATCGAATGTTTGCGTTAATTAAAAACACATTTTGTGACGGTTTATAAATTATTGTTTAAGAGGCAGAGTGACCGATAGTTGTTTATACATATATATGTATGCATATACTTATATATAGAGCGCAATAAATTTATATTCATTTTATATCAATTAATTTCTCATGCACAACCCATGGTCATAATTGTTAATTATATTTATTTATTTATTCTTTTTTTTTTTTCTATTTTTCATTTTTTTTTTTTTATATCTCTTGTTAAATTCATATGATCTACTTAGCTTTAGTGGCTGGCATTATGCTCTTATGCAAATTTATAAGTTGATCGTTTAAAAATAGATGAGATTTCAAATTTTAACTCATTGATTTAATTTATAAAATGACAAAATAGATTAAGTTGTACATAAACACTAACGGCCAGAGTGTTTGTTTGGTATTTAAAATACAACAGTGGCATTACAATGGTAATAAAAAAGTTTTTATTTTCTGATTTACATTTTTAATATTTTGATTGTGCTGCTGTGTGATTTGAACTATCCTCCGTTGTCCCGCTGGAAACATATTCACGAATAGCATAAGATCTTGATTTGGAATAGTCATGCCCCTCATGTCCATCCTTAGCTCGATATGCCGTTTGTTGTTTTAAACGCTCGATACGGTACATGTTTAGAGAAAATACTGAAATTTGACATATGTTGTTGAATCAAATTAGAAAACGCCCGCGACTCGTTTACAACCACGCTTACAAGGAGAAAAATGTCATCTATAACAGATATCAATCCAGAAAGTGGTGCAAACGCTTATCAAACTCATTAAATATTTGCGTATGTGTCTTGAGCCAACTAAATTACATCCGTTCCGCGGTTAGGTTGTCTATTGCCTGCTGTTGGAACTCTATGAGGAGCAAATGTTAAAATTGATCGCTGACAGTTATCGCAAGGCCACAGATGAAGTTTAATACAGCGAGTTATCGATCCACGCACCCATGTCCCATATAACTGTGTGAGTACAACAGTACAAAGGATTCATGCGAAATGTTTGCATCTTACGCAGATGCTCACCGGCGGCTCTGTACAACAGGATGATCAAGTTTTAGCGAGAGAAGAGAGCGAAGTAAACTTTAATATTTTCCTTGTTCGCTAGGCTTGAACAAAACCATTTCTATATCCACAATTAGCAAAATTTCCAATTTCAAAAATGTTTGGCTTTCTTAAGGTTTTTTGAGTTAAGGTTAAATATCGCCTATGGTATATTAAGTATTATGTATCGCTTGTACAGGTTATATATTACCCTCCTTTCTTGCGTGAAAATGCGAGCCACTGCCGCTTACATGGCCTGCTTGGCCAAGAACATCTAATATGTTCGCCAATTTTCGCTTAGGCCCATTAAATTCAGAAATTGGCAAATAGCTTTTAAAATAATCGGTCTTGGCGGAGCTTAAGTTTTTTTCTTGTTTCTTTATTCTTGTATTGTTTCAAGAGTAACAACAAAAGCATGATTTTCCGTAGAAGGGGTAAAAAGTAAACCTAAACGCTAACGTTACTCCCTGCTAGAACTTTCCTTGCGGCTATTATGGAAAATTGTTGGTGCATGAGTAAAGCTTTTGCAGCTGTTTGTTCCTTCAAATTGATTTAGAGCGAAATTTAATTACTTTTTATACTATATTTGCACATATTTACACATATACATAGGAGTACTTGTAACAATAGCACAACTATTGTATGATTGTATGTTAATTTTTTGTTATTGTAACATTTGGCGTAAGCAACGGTCAGTCTTGTGTTTGCATTTTAAGGCCATATGGGAGCGGTCGTCTATATAAGTTATGATATATTTATTTACTGATTGGAAAAATTGTTTAAATATTGAAAGTCAAGTTCTTGAAAAGTTCATAAAAGACATAGAAACAGAAAATAAAAAAATATATATAAATAAATATATACAGGTAAACATTAATTACCCAACTGGTCGGTCAATCACCATATTCACGATGAAGCAAAGTTTATGCGCTTACACTCATGTTATGTATATGTATGTTATAACCAGAAGAAGAAGAAATTATATATAGAAAAGTTTAAACCCGTTATATTTTCTCGTACTTAAGGGAAATCAGTCATGTTATTTAATAGAACAATGAAACAAACAAAAGTGAAACGGCGGGCTCTGGTTTTAATCTTGCTTTTAGCATCCTCTGGATGGGGAAAGAAAAATTCCCGAAATCACGTTGCTAATAAGAAACTGCCAGTGTGATCGTCAAACCTTATCACCAGTTATTGACGTCCCTGTGTTGAAAGCTTCAACTCTTTTCAAATCTTCCTACATCTTTAAGAAGCTGGTGGTGATGGTCACCCTTTGTTATCATTTTGAGTTATGTTATTCTTACTTAAAGATATTTTCTACATATGTATGTACGTCACCTGCTCACAATTTCTCTACAGGACTTGAACTGGTCGCGCTGGCTTTTGCGAACAATGGCGTTGATAATGGAAGGAGTAGTTTTCCTTGATTCATTTCTATTCAACTAAGGAGGGTTCCCTCTCATTGATGTAACATTAAGGCAACAGGTTAATGCAATTGCCTTTTTTACCCACACATGCATGCTCTCCTTTTTCTTTTTTTGTTATTTTCTTTTTTTTTTATAACGATTATTACTAAGATATCATTCGCGCTTGATCTGTACACAAACAGTGGCAGACGGTATTGTTTCATGCATGTGCATACCGACATCTATAATTTAAGGAAGGATGACACCATCGTCCGGTGCAGGCATGGATTTATTCTTTCTTACGGGTTTGCATTCTGAAACACACGTATACGCATATACACATTGCCGCCTATAGAACACCAGCATATAAGCGGTATTTTAAGTCAATGAAAATTTAAAGATGATATAAAATCACAAATTCGTCCACGTGGTGGTCTGGCTTAAATGCCTAAACATCTAACCACTAAATAATCGCAAATTCTCGATAGTTCATCGAAAGTTTAATCGGTTGTGAGACTCAATCTGTTATAGCGCTTTGACAATGCAGAGCCAATAAATTTTACTTTCTTCAGCAATGTAATGACTAAAGTTCTCAGCCCATTAAAACTTTCCTATTAAAATCACCAATTTAGCATGCAAGGCAATCAAAACTGAAAACGGTATAACGGTAAATATTTTCTTTATGCACGTAGTGGGGCTAAAAATGCTGCCAACTTGGAACAAATGCATTTTGTACAAGGTTACCGTCCCAATTATGTGGATCTGTGGCATGCAACTGTGGGGAGTAGGGAGTAATTCTAATATTGAAATACTTCAAAAATATCAATCTGAGTCCTCACTCCTCTAATTGGTGAAGGCTGGGAGTACTTTAGTGACAACTAGTCCCGATGACCCATATTTTCCATAAAATAAAAATCGAATTCAACTTAAATTTCTTTCAAATATCTTGTCAGACTGTGTAACCAAAGTGAATCCCATAACAATATTCTTTCTGGAGTCTCAGTTCTTATTATGGATCTTCCATTTAAAACCTAATTTACCTCGTTTTAATAAATCTTTCAGATTTGTTATGATTCCTTTTCTAACACCATCCTTTTCTAAACATCATCAATGTTTTGTTATATTCTTTCCATAGGGGGACAATAGTCTTTTTTACTTTCCTGATCTTGTCATGACATTCTTCACTGCATTGTACAGTTCGCAAATAATAAGAAGAGATAAGATTTCAATTAGAATCCTAAAAGGAAGGAGGAGTGCCAAAGGATATTATAGAGCCAAAAGATTTGGCGTAAATCTTTTCTATTTATGTGCCCTGGGCTGTACACGCTATTTTCACTTTAACTTTGGTCAAAATTCTATGTTTTTTATGCTTTGCTCTAAGCCATTTTGCGAGTTACCTGAATTGGGAATTACTGCATGAATCCATGATTTTTATTGAACTGCATGCGTAGTAAGGTATTTTTAGATTAAAAAGAAACATTTTTCTTTACTCTACGCCCATACTCGTCTGTTGTGACCGGCTGCTAAACATTAGGCCGTAAAAGAAAACAATGTTTATTTTTCCTGTCGTAGTGTCTCTAATTTGGATCAATTAAGACGTTTCGTAACAGTTATCGCGCTAAATCCCTCCCACGTTAATTTTGTTATATTAGAGTAATTTTAAGTCGTTGTGATTTCTTTGCAGTGGTGCTCAGCATAGGGCCATTAATAGCGTTAACACCTTAAACGTGTTGCGATTTGAGATCTCCTTGCATTATGAGCTTATTCTTGTTTGAAATAAATGAAAAAAAAAAAATTTTTTTTTTCATTTTAATCAATTAATATGTTTACACAACAAGTAGCGTATTGCTATGCCTAAATGTTACACTCATTCATCCATTTTTAAAACGCTTCCTTAGTTATGGCGAAAAATCTTACCTTCAAAATACCAAGAAAAGTTATTAGAAAACAAAAATCCCCAAACCGCATTGGCTTAAGGTTTAACAACAAGTGTCATACGTTTTGATTAACACACTTTCAACGGTCCAGTCTGCTAGTCAACACGGATTTAAAAGACTAGTTCCTTATTCAGAAACCTTGAAACGATAAAGAAAATTCTTACCAGACTATGCCAAAGAGTGCAAAGAAAAAAACTTACTTAGCATAAGCACAAAATTTTTCTGACCTTATTTAAGAAAAAATGCTGCGTTTGCAAAAGAGAAAGAATAATCAATTTTTCATTTTATTATATCTTGCACAAGTTGTGGTACAGAGTAAAGAGTACTAAGTTTATATGGACTTTCTAATTACCGTAACATCCAGAAGGGCTTAAGGCGTACCTCTCTTTATTATGTTTTTATCATACTGACTGATTCAACATAAATCTCTGAAGCGATTTAAATTTATCTGTCCGTCTGTCCGTCTGATCTTTGTCTACATGTTCTTCCTGCGTTCACTCGCAGTTTCACAATTTTCGAAATTTTTTAACGACATGTGGGATGCTGACCCCCTTTTAGGACCACTCCCTTTCTAATACCCTATTTTCGTAAGCTTGCTACACGAAATCAAAGAAGCAATTTTTAAAATTTCGTCACAAAAATCACTGACTATTTCGGCATTCGAGATTGGTGTAAAATGATTTAGGCCACGAATAGGCCACGTTTTGGGCTTTCTCCTCTAAAATTATTCCTACGAAAAATTAGCTTTTATATGAACGGACGAAAGTCGACCCAATTTAACATAGAAATTAACCGTACGAACGTTGGGCCTAGGAGATCTATTTTTCGAACTGTTTCTCATATTATCAGGCCAAATTTTTCTTTTTGACTGCAAACTGAAGCCAAACTGTTGTTGCAGCCAAGCGTTCCTGAAGAGCGTCCCTTTTTAAGGAAGGACAACACAATTGATTTCATGGCTTTCAAAATTTCTATGGGCCTGATAGGATTGGGTTTGAAATATTTTTTATTAATATTTGCCTTTCGCACTTGCCAAGCTATTTAATGCATTTAAAATAGGTGTACTGCGATTCCACGTTGAATTTCGAGAACCGATCTTTTTAAAACATTTAAAATTTCGCCCCGCCCATAAACCAGTCAATAAACAAAAACACAAAAACTATCACAAGATAAGATTAAATTGATTTATTTATTTATGAAACGTAAATAATTTCCCTTTCCCTTATCTCACGTTATGTGGCACTTATTGCATATATTAATTGAACGTTCCTGGAAAAGAACAGTTAGGCTCTGTAAGAGATATAAAGAGAGCCGCTTAAAAACTGAAGAGATTTATTTATTATAGATATCTATGAACAGCTGTTTGTGATAAGAAGAATTAACATGACAAGGCGATTAAAGGTAAGCGAAGCGAGAAAGCCGTTAAGTATTATAAAAATCTCCAGAAAACAATCGACGAAATTGTGCGGGAACTGAGATGTTTACGTGTGTTTTAAGAGGAGATAATGAAATAAAAGTGTTGAGTATAAAAAGTTTAAAAAAAAATGTCTCTTAAGCCAAAAAGTTAAAGAAAAAAATGTCAATTTACCCGTGAGTAAGAAAACTTTTTAATTACTTGTATAACGCGTTGTACAAAATGCTTTTAGAGATTATGTGTCGGATCGATTTTCTAAAAATCAAACCCTCCATGGCCTTCATGTTTTTACAGTCGTTACCGAAGATTCTATTTCTGAGAGTAAAATTTACTTTCCTGTATATTTCTTATGTAACGACCGTCAAAGTAAAAATTGTACACTAAGGAAACGAATACTCTTTGCAATAATGCGACTTTAGCGCTTTATGTGTTTTGCTTATAAGTTTTATAGCATTCCATTCAAATATATATTAAAAAAAAAAAAAAAATTTTCCTTATTCAATAACTTTTGAATTAATTTGAGTTAATTTCAGTTAAATATTCTTATTTAATCTAAACTTACCCTTGCTAGAGAGAGAGAGAGAGAGCCTTGTAAAATTTTGAAATTCACCTTGAAAGTCAAAGAATGTAAATACAGTCTCTCTCCTATTGCAACTTCGAAACCTTAATCTCAAAATTTTTCTATTCAGCAAAGAGCTACATAGTTAAGGACGTTTCGCGGGAAGTGATATTGTTCTTCAATTTTTCTTATATCAAATGTTTATAGATGTGGATATTTATAGGCAGTAGCATTTGTGGGCATTTATCCCATCTATATCCCATTTACAGGAAATTTGTCATTTCATTATTGTTATTATAATTAATTTAGCCACAGCGACAAGATGTAAGTCTAAATTATGCCGCATTGCAGACTTCAATCAACGACCATCGGGTTGTTAGTCGACAAAATGAGCAATAGCAAGCAAGAAATAAGAATCGCGGCTAACAAGTCAATATTCGCGGGTTCAAAGCTCAGTGCGGTAGTAAGGCGTAATACTTATCGATTGGGCGCACATAAGCTGCGGTCATCTCCTTACATCTGTCGCTTTTTTCACTTCTTCTTCTTCGTGTTACACGATTAAGACACTTCCCCTCAGTGATTGGTGATTTGAAGAAAAAAAAAAATAATAATAATAGGAAATATGTTAGGCGTGCCAAACGCACTTAAGATATAATAATTAGAGCTTATTAGAAACGCAAGAAAAAATTCATTTTAAGCCAGATAAATGTTTTTTTGAGAAATATTATATCGTACGTCTTGCGTCTTGCGTCTTGCTTTTGCTTGCCTTCTCTTCTTTTTTTTGCATTCAATTATTTGCGTAAGACTGTATTCTCTTCTTCCATTTGCATTCTGCATTCTTTGCTGCGCGTGTTAGACGAACTGAATAAAATAAGTTAATAACTATAGGTAAGTTACATTTAATCGTTCTAAACTGTTATAGTTATTACTAATTGAGATTGAAAATGTTTGCTTTTTTAACAAAAATCGCTTAAATTGCATATTAGCAGCACTGCTACGATCAGCAGATATTTTCTCTTTTTTATGTCTGTTAGCGTTGAGTAGTTGCATTTTGTTTACAATTCTTATACGAATATTTTAGTATATAAAGAGAAACTTGTCCTCTTCGATACAAGTTTATGCTTCTTATTCATTTCTTAAATAGTTAAAAGAGCGAAAACACAAATAGTTTTATTTATTTGGTCAAATGCTTCATTCAATTGTTTGTCATCAAATCGTTCCGTTGCAAGCGCTTAGTTTACTGTTTTAAAGTAGTTTTAATTAAAAAGCAATTCTGCTGCTAAAAAACGAAAGAGGCGCGCGTTTTACAAGCAAATCTGTTAAAATAAACCAGAAGTGTTTCAAGTATTGGTTTTTTTTTTTTTTTTTTTTTTGCTTATTTTTGTTATTATCATCTTACGTTGTTTTCATTATCAAAGTAATTTGCATATGAGAGCCTGTTTTTGTGTTACAGTAATTAAAGAGTCTGAGAAACAAAATTGAAAAATATTGTGGAAAAATAAAATGTCTAAAGCACCGACGGTAAAATTCTTCGATATTTAAAAATTTATGCAAACGTATCGACAAAAATAAATCGAGAACAGTTAGTGCATATAAGGCGAAAGTTTATTAAGAATAGTGTAGTGTAGATCAACATAAAAAATTGTATAAGTAATTAAATTAAAATGGCTGTAACAAATTTTTCATTACCTTTTGGTAACCTATCGCCGAATTTGGCTCCTTGGAGTCCAAGTGTATCGCCTTTACATCCAGTTCATGAACAGCTAGCAGCCGGAAGCAATAATCTTTTATATTCACCGGCCGAGCATCAGCAACAAAATGAGGGTTTACCGCCACCGCCGGGATCAGATATTTATAAAAATAATCCGTACGCTCCGCCTCAACAAGTGCAAACAACAAGTTATCAATTTAGTCAGAATAATAGTAATGGGAGACGAAAGAATACTTATTTACCGCCCATACCACCACCGGGGGCGATAAATACGCAGTTTCAGCAAGTGCCACAACAACAGCAATTTCCTCATCATAGCCAACAGGTGCACTTTAGTCACATTGACTCTCAAACTCAAACGCAACAACAAACTGCTAACAAAAATGCGTTCCAAACTGGTATCGCATCTTCAGCTTCAGCTTCATATGCCAGCTCGACTACTGCGAGCAATACACGCACTTATGGTGAAGGTTCTTATTCAACTATGACTCAAAAGCAATCGCAGAATATTCATCATCGTCAACAAGAACAAAAATACTTTAATATTTTTAATACACCAAATCAGCAACAGCAACAACATCAACAACAACATCAAATACGTACATCGACGGGTAATTTAACTCCTCGGGCTCAAACAAACAGAAATTATAGTTTTGAACATGAAAAGAAAACGCCAGCTTATGATGTTTCGGCAAATGCCCCCGAACTCGAGAGTTATGTTAATAAATCGCCTAATGAAGGCTCCAAACAAAAGCCATCGTTTAACTCTGACAATGACGGCAATAAGCCTTACCCTGAGCGACCACCAGGTTTTACAAGAGTGCAAGCCGGTCAAGGTGGTCGAACACAAGTTCATGCAGTATTGGATTATGATCTGGAAGAAGGCGAAGAAGATGATTATTATGATGTTCAAGATCAAGGCGAACTAGTTAATAAAGGTGAAAGAAACAAAAACCTTAATTGAATTTTTTAATGATTAGCAAGTTTGTGCCTTAAGTCTTTTGTTCAACAGTAAAATTATGTTCGATAAATGACACGAAACGATACTGGGCGAAAAGATAAAGAAAAATATTAAATTGAAATAAGTTGACAATGGCATTCTTAAGTAATTGAAAATGAAAAGAATCTTTAAAAGCTTAATAATATTGAATGAAGCTTAATGAGCGCGTCTGAAAAGGCCATCTAAGCTATAAATTTAATATAATATAGAAAAACGCACAACAAAATTAATAAAACTACGAAAATTATAGAAGAGTTTCCTAAATAAATTTTAATATTGCGTAAGCACTCAAGTAGCGGCTTAGTGAATTGACTTTTGAAATAGCGATACTCGTACATATTCTACGTATCTTCATTTAACATAACTGTTTAAGGAAGTTTTTGCTCAATTCAATTCACGCCAAGATAAGGTCAATGATTTTAAGTCAGTTTATCGTTAAGGAAAATCTGCATTTTTATTAGAGTTAATCTCTAACGCTTACGATTAATAAAACTAACAACAACATATTGTTTATTAGTATCGTTAAAAACATTTTAATGGAATACTCTTTTTCTTTTTATTTATGCATCGTATGCGGCAGGAACTATTGATTGAGTAACGGAGAGAAAACATTTTACTTTCACTTCTTTTACTTACCACAATTGTTTTGATAGATATTGAATTTTGCGCTATTTTTATGTGCACATATCTTTTTTCATAGCTTTGCTTCATTTGTTCAAACGCAGTCCTTTGCACAAGGAAATAGTAAATATTTGAACGAAAACTTTAATAAGAACTTCTTGAATAAGTAAAGATATTCGGGTAGGCCACGTTTCATCATTAAATACCCTACAACCATTCTCTTAATGGATGGCCGGTATATGTGTAACAGATTGATGATTAGGGGGAAAGAGAAAGAAACAGGCAGTGGCCCATGATCGGTGAGTGTAAGCGTTACGCCATAATCGATTAAACACTTGTGTAGCTGCGACCGATTATGCTTAAACCGCACTGACACATGAAACTGACTTTGTAGTCAGAACACTTTTCTACTCCGTTATTCCGCAGAGGACCTAGTGAAATATGTGATGTTTATACATCCTCGGCTGTAGACACCCTTTTCGACGAAACAATAAGCCGAGTTTTAGAGAAAAAAGTTTTTTATATGTTTACTGCTTGCTTTCTATGTTCCACGTATCTTTCTATTTCCATAGGAGATGATCATCCAACGATTTTCAAAATAGAACGAAGACAGTTTAATGCTTACTATGCGTAAAACGGGAAAAGCCCTGTCACGAATTAATTAAAATGAAATTTCCCATATCTGTGTACAAGTTCCCTAAAAAAATTCATTAGCAAGTCTGGAAAAGTACTATAGACGCAGATTTCAATTATACATGAAAGTATTTAACGCTTAAAATGCATACTGGAACATTAAACAATACTCTACATATTACAATCTTTCAGTTAATAGCAATATTGTAAACGAATCGAATTGAATGGCGCATGAACGATGTTAGTAATGGTGTGAAATCGACGCGAGCACAAACTGAGACAAAGTAGACAATAACGACTATTATTATTATTATTATCCCATTTAACCGCATTAGCGAAGCCATCAATCAAAAGAGTACTATCGGAACAAAAGTATCCATTACGTACGTATGTACAGACATTTAGTTCTAGTGATTATAATGAACTCATTATTTATAAAAAAAAAAAAAAAAGATTCTCTTGGTTATATTGTGCTGGATAATAGCAAAGCTGTTGTCGATATATATTAAAAAGAAAAAAAAAAAGAATGAAAAACAAACACAACTAACAGCAAACAAATGTCGGATATCAATGGGGATCATGAGATCATACATCAAATAAAGATCGCAATACGTTAATTGTAATGCATTTTTTTTTAGAAACTGTCACATATTTTTCTGTTTTCTTTTAAGATTCATCACTCTACAATGATGAGCTTGAAATAAAAACAAAGAAATGAAAAGGAAAAAGAAAAAGAAAGCAACTCATACTTTAATCAAAGTTCAACTAAAGATTGCACATGATCCGTTGAAGATTGATATTCGATTGAATATTTTTTTATTATGTAAAAAACTAGAATTTTATTTCTTTCTTCTTTCTTTCTCATTCCTTAAATTATATTAAGTATTACATATTTATTCCTATCTATAAAGCCACAGGTCAAGGTGTATGGCCAGGATTTTAGGTATCAAAAAATGTCCAGGAAAAGTATATCGTACAAATGTAATTGAACAAGAAGACCGCTCAATGAGTAATAACAGTAATCGGCAAATGCGGGCAACGGAAGAAGTTCACCTCTTTGAGAATTTTTTTTCTAATAGTTTACTACTTTACTTATTGATTACCTGAAAGAAATGTTTTTTTTCGAAATTTTTCGTTTCTGGCTAAGCGCTCAAGAAGCCGCATCCCCTGAAAGGTTTGCCGACTACATCTCATCCAAGTCCTCCTATACAAGAACAGATATTTTTTAGAAAGTATTTGTATTCATTTGAAAGCATTTCCGAACAAAAATATTTTACTCAATGGACCGAATGCTTTTAAGGGTTCTGCCAAGGCATTAAAATTAAAAGCTTCAGATGAGATTCTTCTTGCAGGTTATGAGTTTTTCATACTTAGCGCCCTTGGCTTAAGAGACATTAAAAAAAAAAACGGAATGTTGACCGTAGGCGGGGCTGATTTTTCCATTTTTTTTTTTTTTGAAAATGTTTATCTCGCTGATATTAATGAGTAATGAGTAAAAAGCCCAGAAACCCGAACTATTGCCAATTTAAGTAGTACTGCACCGGCGCCCAATGATTTTGTCAAATTGGAAGTTGGCACAGATCGACAGGCGGACTTCTGGAAAGACGAACGAACGTACAGACGGGCAGCATTAGCTCATTTTAGCTTTAAATACCTATGAAAGATGTTCGTACTTTATGGGGTTGCTGAAGTTTCCCTTTGTATGTTGCAAAAGTTTCCACGTAACGTAGACGTGAACGTAAACGTAAAACTTGCCCTGATAAAACATTTTCAAAAATCGAACTTTTTTCCATTCATTTAAATGATCCCGCAATTGTGGGCTTTGAAAAACTTTGAATGGTCGAAATATATGATTTTTCAAACATAATTGTAGGGCATTATATCGGCCCTTGGAACTTTAAATGCATTACTCACAAGCAGCATTACCGAAACATTTTTCATTTATTCATCCAAATTTTTTACAATATTTTCAAGTGAAATAAGTTAATGGAAACGTTTTTTATTAACAACGGAATGCTTTTTTGGACAAAAACTACAGTTTTTCATTCAAATACACGTCAACCGCGCAAATATCTATATTTTTAACATCCTCTACGTGTTTTACTAGACGTACATAGGTATATGAAATGAATGGTTTTTTTTTCTTCAAGTTCGCATTTGGATTAGCTGTTTTGATTGCCGCAGAGCGCTTTGGTAGTTTGTAGTGCATGTCTTCTTCTTTAATAGAGTGCATTTCAAGTATAAGAAAAATGTCTGTGAGCTTTGGAAAAGGACCGTCTCGTAGAGTTTCCATGATCAATTGTCTATTTATAGGTCTGTAGGGTATTGAGAAGCTGTCCAATCCATCTTTATTGTTATCAATATTATTTGTTGTAATTGTAAATTGTGCACATCAAGAGATATATAATTTTGGTTAAGATATAATTTACCAAAATGCAGTCTTTGCTTGTGACGCTTTTACGTAAAGTAGAGCGCTGGCTGGCTGAAGTATTCTTTAGATTCATGCATAAACATATTTTAATGGAATAATGAAGTTAAGCTGTAAGCTTAGAAATATGAAAAGAAAAAATTTAATTTGAAAACTCAGCTGAAAAATGAAAGGTCTCGATTGCCTTGAATCGTTCCGCTGAATAACTGAGAAGTCAGTTTTGTCGCATATAAATAAAAATAAAGAATAAGATAAACAAAGTGTCTGCATATTCGTATGTAAACGTTTATGTCGTAAATACAGGCAAGCAGTCTGACTGTTTGTCTATTTAATGTACAATTACACGTCACTGTATAAAAAATGTACATAAAATCAGCTCAGCTCAGCTCAGCTCAGCTCAGCCCAGTTCAGTTCTTATGTTAAACGGCGAAAATGTTTTGCTTGCTTTCGTCATAAAATGTGTGGTGTATGTGCATGCCCTGTTAACATGATCATAACTTTAGGGGATATATAAATAATACGTTGTTGTTGTTGTTTTTTTTTAAATAAAATTTACTTACCTTTGGCTTAAGCACGCGTTTTGCATTAACCTGGAAAAAAAGACCTAGAAAATAATACAAACATGATTAATACTTACTTGTAAGTAGTAGCGCTTTCGAAAAATTAAAGTTTAAATCATTGCGTTTGCTTTTCACAACAAACAGAAGCGCAAAAAATGGTTTTTGCTTTTCAATATTGGAACAAATTATTTAACAGCTGCCGTGATATGACGATGTTGAGACAATGTTTGTTTTTTGTTTTTTTAAAAAAACAAATTTATTACTTGTGTTTAGAAAAGAGCGTCATTGCTTGCATACACTTTTTTATCCACCTGTCGTTGCTTGCTGCGGGAATTAACAAAATCACAATGATTTTGAAATCAAAGATCATAGTTAGAGTTGTTCTTAATGAATCTCCAGAATCAAACCCGCTTCTGACAGTTAACCAATAGTATTTATTACTATTACCAGTTTTCTAGACCCAACATATAAACTCTAGGATGAGCACTAGCAACTCAGAGCCTTCGCCTTCTTCTTTTTTTAAGGTAGTTTAGAGGGTTTGCTTAGCAATTTTTAAAGTCAAATATTTCATTGATCAAAATTTTAGTAGGGTTAGATGCGCCGAAAACTAATTTCCGACTACTAGAGAGGTTTTAGGATTGACAAAGCGTTGCAATGGTGTGTTCAAGTGGAACGTTTTGATTTAAAAATTGTCTTTTTATCACGTGATCAGTCTTGATCAAAAAAGATATATTTCGCTTAGGTTTAAAATCCATCGAATTTGTGTAATGAACAGCGATGATTTTGTTTGCGAGACGAGCGCCAAAGATACGTTGCAAACTTTTGCTTTAAAAACCTTTAAGTAAATCGTATTTCAGACTCGCATCTAATTAATTGGCTTGAGACTAAAGATTTTCGTCTACACTACAGTATACGATGCGACGTATCTGTTAGATGTAAGTGTCTTTCCCGTTGTATCGTCTTTTCCGTTGGTGGGAATATTGAAACATTTGCAATTTTTTTTTATTAAAATGTTATCATAATAAAATGTATATACGTACATATATGCAAACATATATAAACGCTCGCATACATATACAATTTTATTTTCTTTAATAATAGCAGTACTTTTAATTAAACCGGCTTTAATTCTGAACATTTTTTCTATTAGTCATAACTGTAAAATTTATATGATTCACAGGCTTTTCAATAGTTATCATATGTGTGCCTGAGCACTAATTAAACAAACAAATAAAAGATAAAATTTTAAAAAAAATTCGAAAAAAGATTAGTAAAAAATAGAAAAAATAAATAAATTACTTGTTAGTGAACGAATTATTAGAA
The DNA here is from genome assembly GCF_014805625.2 of Glossina fuscipes. Lineage (NCBI taxonomy): Eukaryota > Metazoa > Arthropoda > Insecta > Diptera > Glossinidae > Glossina > Glossina fuscipes. The sequence continues at coordinate 34,635,182 of NW_023998416.1, read as the reverse complement.
ATGAGAAAGAAGTGAAGGAAAAATGTCGTGTCGATTGTCCTAATAGATGATTTTAGGGTCTCATCATGTTAGTGATCGAGTAAAACAAAGAGCGTATAAAAGGTGACAGAGCCGATTGATAAATAAAAAAGCAAATGAAAACATTACAGTCGGCCAAGGCCTGCCCGCAAATATCCCACACCAATTTGCTTAATGCGCTTCTACATCCATCTAACAATTATCAATAGCGTTTATCCTTGGGCTAAAACACTTCAGTGCACCAAATTTCATCGACATCAGCACAAAAAGCAAGCAAGCGGTGTATAAAAGGTCTCTATATCTATATTAAGTCCGCTTAGATGACGCAGATATATGCACAAACCTAATTTACTCTACATCGAAAGTAAGGTGGGTTATAAGAGGCATCTCGATATTTTCGGAGTAATTCGAAAGTAGGCGCGACTCGAAAATAAATTGATCAATAGTAAAGGTATTTGTCATTGAGAGTAACTGCAACGCCATTTCCATGTTCAAAAATGACCTATTCAGTCCGCAAACCACACCCGAAAGTTATTTTTTGTAAAAGTCCTTCAGGAGCATCAGAGGTTTTTCCTTTACACCAAATCCAATAGACTTCAGTTATAAAGTTATTTAATTAAACATGAGCCTCATCCCATATATCCACAACGTAATGGTGGATTCATTGTTTTCGCTATAAGTGTTAACAATTTGTGCACCTTGGCAAGATCCAAGCAATATATTGAAAAAAAAAAATTTTAATTCAAATCTCCCCAGAAGAACGGGTGACCCTGGCCATGTTCTTAATCGGCGAAAACTTGTTAGTCGATGCATTTGTATACCTTTGCTTGTTCTAGCTGTTGCAAGAAACATTCGCTACCGCCATCTGTTTGTAAAGAAAGGATAGGATAGGATAGGATTTACGGGTTTGTTCAAATATTTGGTGATAAATTATTTGCGATAAAATCTCTCAAGAACAAAAATTGATATGTTATTCAATGGCATGCATTCTTAGAAATATCAACAAAGAATCACAATTAGAAATACAAAAACAATGGTCTCTGAAGAGAAAAAGATCAACTAAGGAAGAAAATTATAGTCGATTGTAACCGAATCTCTTAAACTCAATCCTTTTTTTTTACTGTGGAAGGAATGTTTGCAAGCGACGTTACAGTCGGTAGATGCAGACGTACGGGGAGGATATGCCTAGAGTATATATTATATACCTTAAGGAATTTGTGGAGCTTCCCATTGCGGATGTCACAAACGTTTTGAGACAAAATGTATGTATCTGGTTTATATGGTTGCTCAAAAGCATTGTGCGAAAAATTAAATGTAACAATATATTGAGGTGTTGCAAAATGCATTTACATATATATACTTTGCCTGTGAACGTGGTCACATACTAAACTTTTTAAAATTTAATTGTTAAGCGTTATTGTGTAATAACGAATCATGAGCACGTGCAATATTTTCGCGTGTAGTGCACAACGATCACGGTATGCTGAATTTCTTATCCAGTGTGCAACGAAAGGAGCGGAAAGTGACTCCGTACTAATTCATTAATATCCAACCGTGTTTGTACGTGAGTGTGCTTTTAAAATTCTTAATATCGTTGAAATTGGAGTAGAAAGTTAAAGTATGTCCCTCTGTCTGTGCATAAGACATTGTGAAAATCGCTCACCGTCGAATAGAATATTGTGTCCTAGTAAAACAATTTCTAAGCATCTGTTCGTACATCCATGCGTTAAGCTATGAAAATACTAACAATATTTGTCCGGTTGTTCGTGTCTATGCTTTTAAAATTCTAAATATCATCAAAATGAGGAATGGAACGTTGAAGCCTGGCAAACGCGTTTATTAATGTCCCTCCGTCCGTTGGAATAAAAACTTGTGGCACCTCTAATAGACACGTTTTTGAATTAAGTTTACAAAGTTTACAAACTTTTGAAAATGTGCTTGATTTGGCACAACACGTTACAAGGTTTGGAAAAAAGCGAAATTTTTTATATTACATAATAATAATGCAATTTGCGTGTTCTTAACGAAAGAAACTTCAAAAATTTCTTATATCTCCTTTTTTTTTATTTTTATTTTTCCCCCTCTTATTTAATGACAAGAGTGTTTGTAACGTATTCAAAATTACTGTAAAACGAATATATTTTTCTTGCTATGTTGAGTATACTTTGTTGATGAGTTAAATAATTACAAAAAAAAAATTACTTTTTTTTCTACAAAAATAAATAAAATTAAAAAAAAAAGAAGAAAAATTGGAACAAGTTTTTCAAGTAAAGGGCTGGTCCTGCATAACAAATGACAAGAAATCATAAAAAGTGAAAGCTGACTTTTTTATGCCAAACGAACGAAGCTAAAAAAAAGCTGACATAGTTATTGGAGAAGATTCCACACTTAAATTTAGAGTATTTCGATCAATTTAAATAAAGAAGTTAAGGAAAATAAAAATAAGAGGCGTAGTATGGCAGCATGCACGCTGTTACATTTGGTTATGATTATAAATATTTCTCTACTAAGGTGAATTTACGCAAAATTAAAAACAAAATAATACTAAATTTGAAGATAAAAGGACCCTTGGTATACCTTAGAAGAGTCAATACGGAGATATTAAATTTTTTTTTTACGCTAGAGTTTATTAGTCAGCTTACTTCACGCATTCAACATATGCAGATGTCTAATGCCAGATGTTATGGAAAGCGTTTACGTTATGCAAATCACTTTACCAGGCGCTCATAGCGGGTTATTGCCACCCGCTAAACTCTTCTACGTTTCTTAACAACATTAAGTGCAGTAGTTATTGGAGGTGTCGTCGAGCTAACAAATAATTGTCATATTTTACAACTTAAATGCAAATTTCCACGAACGGGCTCCCGTCTATTTTGCGTGGGGTGGGATGTGGCAGTCAATGCTTCCGTTTGTGCAACAATCTAATAAAAAATAATATTTATTTCTTTTTCATATCGTTACATAGATGGTGCCAAGAAGTCGTCTATGCCGACGGTGACTCCCATACAAGGACCCATACTATTGAAAAACAACACTGTGCCAGTTGTACCGTTGTATTCGTATCCCACCTTAAACAACGGCACTTTAGTCCAAATACCAGTAAGTAGTTTCAAAGTAACTTTAAAACAAATATAAATATTATAGTCGGGTAAAGCTAAGTATATGATACCCTACGCCACTCCATCTGATAGAATTCTTCCATTTTTTTCCGTGATAAAATACTAAAAATTGTACTTGTCTAGTATGCAAAGGCTTGCTTTCCATGAGTACGCTTATACGGTGTGGGGTCTAAACGTGAGACCTACTTAGTCCAAACATGGTAAAGGTAGTTTCTTTGTCAGGTTACAATTACGAAGCAATTTTGATAACGATATATTAAAAAACATACCTTTTTGTCACATAAAGATTCACTTTCCATCAGAACTTTTTTAGAGGGTTGGGTACAAGAAGCACACTTAGATGATTCAAAGTTGGTACAATTGATTTTGATGTCTGACTATTATCATAGAAAGTTTTCACGCGAAAGCTTACCTTTCGTAGGAACGATTACGTAAGAAGGGTTCAGTGTAGGTCTTAATTCGAAAATTTCAATTTGCTTTCATACAAAAATTTTTTTCCAAAAAGTGTTATATGGAGAGTGGTTGTAAAAATGCGCCGATGCAACCCGTCGCTAGGATCAAAAGAAATCAGTGTCGCCAAAATATTTCTTCAAAATATTTCATAAATTGCTACCTGTGTGATGAACGCAGAAATATAGACGCCAGTTGGGCAGAGAGACAGATATGCTTAAATCGATTCAGGAATTAATATAATAAAAGGCCCTTCTGGGTGTTACATACATCCCCAAAAATTTAACACGCTCTATACTAAAAGTAGTGTGAGCCATAATTAATATTTAAAAAAGAATTGTAGCAACCGCGAAGAAAAACGTAAATAAGTGTAATATCGATGATCGATCAATTTGGATAATGCGTTTGAAAATTAGGAACTGAGATTTGCGTAGAATAGTTTTTAATCCAATTAAGTTCTTGCTTTTGGCTTTGTCGTCCTTATCATTGCAGGAGGAATTTGGCAATGCCTTTACTTTTTGGAAAACATGTTTGATCAAAATTTTACAAAAATAATAAAAATGATTTATTAACTAATAGATCAAGAAAAAAGTCCGTTGCATCGGCCGGGAATCGAACCCGGGCCGCCCGCGTGGCAGGCGAGCATTCTACCACTGAACCACCGATGCCATGTGAATCTGCTTAATAGAACCAGTACATAAAGTTAACAGATATAAATTTGTTAATAAATTCTCTGCGGAGGAAAGAAAAAACGCTACATTTTGTCGGTAACTTTAAACATATATTATACTGCAACAATGCATGGTGATATCCTACGTCACTTTGCTTATTTGTTTCACTTTTAATTATTATTATTATTTATAATATTAATATTAATATCTGAACAGTCGTTTGCAGTGTCCGCTACGGGGAAGTATATTTCCGATTAGCCCGCCTTAAGCAAGAAGGCAGAACACAGTTGGAGTTAGGGAATCCGCTAATGGGTATAAAATATTTTTGGCATTTGCAGCATTTCCCAAAATAAAAACGAAAAAATAGAAATATAAAATTTTGAATAGACATTTTTCTTAACTGCGATGTTTGTGTGACCATTTCCAACAATTCTCACTATTAAATCTTCCATTAGTTTTTAAATAGGAATAGCAAATACCTAGACTGGCTTGAGATTGATTTTATTTACATACCCTAAAATAAATATAGTGGATCGCATAACGTAGAGTTTTTATTTTTTCTTAACAGTATAATCAGTCGGGTATCAAATTAAAGAGACTAGATATAGAGAGAAGACCGTATTTTGCCCATAAGTTATAACAGATATACGACATAAATTTCCACTTTTATTCGACACAAATAGAAAAAGTTACCCATGCCCTCGCAATATTATAGCGTATGGAAATTTAACTTTATTTTTATTCTTTTAATGAAAGATTTTGATGCAGACAAATATATATTCTTTTTATGTGTTTGAAATCAGTGAGTTAATCACGTATGAAAAATTTAACTCCCGCTTTCGTTTTCAGCTGCTTTTGCTTAACAGTTGAATGTTAACGGTTGAAAGTGAAAGCTGGCTTTTAGTTGCGTAAGTGCGCCTACTGGATTCAAACAGTTGTTGCACTGGTTGAAAATTTTAATACATGGTGGAGGTGTAGCACTTCAAATAAAACCATTTTCTTAGTCATAATTCACTTCAAAATATGCACAAAAAAAAAAATTGTTTAATTGATTTACTTAAGAAAGAAGTAAGCATCAAAGAATAGCAAGCAGGAAGAATAACATGAGTTTTAAATTTAAATTAAGCGTTAAAATTCAAATGTGGACTCATTTTTTACTACTCATGTTTAACGTTCTCTGTATTCTACCTCGTGAATGCTGCAATGATGTTCGATACTAAGCATGGTAGTAAATAGCGAGTTCGTTATTTTTTTTTTTTAATGTAGGATCTTATGAGTATAATAAGACACCCAACTTTGCACCGACTCCCCGAGAATGGAAATATCTTTACAAACGTTCGACAATTAAACCAACAAGCGTCTTCAATGTTGTTAAGCAATATATTGTTTTTGCTAGGCAGATATAAAAAAAATTATTTTCGATTTACATCGTTTTTCCCAGTTTCGTTTTTGCTTTCTCATAATTACTACGAAGAAGATTTGTTTAAATTCGTTTCAATAACTGAACGCTTGCTTCTGACATAAGCGAAATGTGTATAGCGTCAAAGTATTGTAGTTAACTAACAAAATGCCTGTCAATTGTAGGTGAAAGATTAAGAGAAAGAGAGAGAGACAACTTCGCTATTTTTGAATTTTTGCCTTTTAGTGGTTAACCTATACATTTTAGCTTCAGCTTATTTGAATTTTTGAGCTTAATGTACTGAGAATAGAGAGTAAAATGTTAGGAATTTGTCGCTGTACAAAACCTTTTCACGCCATAACAGACAACAACAAGGTGAAGTAAGATCAGCACAGTAAATCTGAACAACGGACATGGCGTAATATCGTTTATTGGCCGGTTGTTTTGATTGGTAAACTTTGCTAAAAAAGTTCGTTTTCTTTCTGAAATTTATATACATAAATTTATTATAATTTCATTTAATTGCATAAATTTAATTAGGATTTAAAAAAAAATTATCTGCCGTAGCAAAAATCCTGCATCGGCCGGGAATCGAACCCGGGCCGCCCGCGTGGCAGGCGAGCATTCTACCACTGAACCACCGATGCCACAATAATAATGGTTGACTTCTCCAGCCAGTCTATAATCACAACGTTTTCGGTTCAGATTTAATTTGGTTTTTTTTCCATTTTTCTTATCGTTTATATTTCAAAGCAGCAATCAGTTTATTATATACAATGAAAGGTCATTCTGAATCATCCTATTATATCATATCATATTTTTCTTCAAAATACGTATGCAAGTAAGTCAGAGCGATATTAACAGAGAAAAAGTATAAAAAATCATTGAAAAGTTTCTTATAAAATATTCTATTTTGTTACTGCTCTAATTAGTGAAAACAGAGAGATGAATAAACGAGAAAGTTATAGTGAAATGATATTTGATCAAACAGAGATCATTACTTGTGCAATGTTTAAAGCGTGAAGAGAAAATGATATTACCACAGAATGTTTAAAATCGATACTTGGTAGAATAAATTAGTAAACTATAAATTCTGGTGTTTGTTTTATTCGAGAATGTCGGGAAGAGAGAGCATGATAATTAAATAAATTTAATTAAAAAGCTGATAAAGTAACACTAGAACTAATAAATACCGCTATTTTTTCAACAAAGTCATTCTTTACTCCTTTGCACTTTGCATTTGTTTTTTTTTTTTGCATGTAAAATGTTATTTTTAAGAAAAAAAAAGTTTAATAAATTTACATACAATAATTGCAACGTCGAGTCTAGTTGTCCCAAATGTGGTTAGGTAGAATTTTGTGGTGGTGTATTGGTGAGGCCATTTAAAAAAGACCACATGTACGCTTCAAAAAACATGCATGACTTTAGGTCCATCAAATTATGCAATTTTGATTATCAAGGGAGCTAGCGGATTCCAAGAGGACCATTTTGCTAGCAATGCTTTGAAGATAAAACACCTTACCTTCCCTTACTCACTGTGCATAGGAGAGGAAAGGGTTAATAGTGTTCTTTTTTCTCAAGTAACTGCTTTTCTGTGGCCATATGCAATGCAATGCGTACTGTTTATTATTAGGCTTGTCATTTCAAGTACAAAAGCATCGTCTAGACAATGGTTATCTTCTTCAACGTTGCTTTGCTAGAAAAATATATTTAATCTTTTTTTAATTCTTTTTCTGGCAGATATGGTGGACCGCCTTATCAGTGGCGTTGGGCTTAGATGTACGAGGCGATGTTATCAAAGGTGTGCCATGTATAAAACGTTATCATCAGTTATTCTGTCCAACTGCTGGCAACAGTTATCCAATGTAAGTTCAACGGCAATGTTGTGAATGTAAATAAGTTTTGAATAGAACTAAATTATCAAAATTAGTATACTTAAAATACCTCAAAGTCGCTATTAGGACAAAAAAACAGTATTAACTATTAAACTTTTAATCCTTTATAAAATTTCAGCGAGCTAGGGAAAATCTGTAGCACCAATCAAATTTAATTAAAGTATTGTAATCGAAGAATACTTTGTTAATTGCGAGTGTATGCGTTGGCTTAGGCATGGTTAAATCAATTCGGAATGTCATGTTGATAATGTCATATATACATTGTGAGGCCTTACATGAAATTAATAATTGTCGCAAATAGGAACCAGAACTTAAAATACCTATTCTTTGATATAAAAGTTGTTTATGTGAAGCGTTTTTTACAGCCCGGGTAGCTCAGTCGGTACCCATCGATTAAATAATCCAAGGGTCCAGGGTTCAAGTCCCTGCTCGGGCGCTATGTGAGTGGGTTTTGACTCATGTTTTTGCTGATCCGCGCAACGAGCAAAATACGTTAATACGATTTTCACTGCACTACTCTTTTGCCCCCAACTATATTTGTTTTTGTCAAAAAATTGCTTTCCACAAATCAATGCAAGTTTAAAATATATCAAAAAATGAATTTTCTAATTAGAAAGCAAGTTTACCTCAGGCATTGTATATTTAGTTATTCTAAAGGAGAATTTCAATGCTTCCATACTATTTGCACACAGGATTTGTCAATTGCTTCGCGCTTTTATTTGAATATATAAAAAAAAGTTCGAAACCGAAACGAACTTTGCTTTCATGCTAATGATATTATTAACGCTAATGAAATTAGATATTTTAATATACGCATATAAAATAAATTGCAAAGTTGCCAGTTTTCATTGCATTAGTCATCGTATTTTCTAAGCATATAATTGAAAAAACGGTACTAAGATTTTTATCACAGCAAATACTGTTTTTATCTAAAAATGTGTAGACAGAAAAACAAGATAATTGTTTTTAATTTTTTTCTCCAGCCCATCTATCTCTTCACGGGTTTGAACTTGCAATTTATTATAAAAAGTTTGCATCGGCCGGGAATCGAACCCGGGCCGCCCGCGTGGCAGGCGAGCATTCTACCACTGAACCACCGATGCCTGTACGCAGACGTCTAAAAATTTCGATTTGTTATTTTTATATCCTTCTTTATAAAAGTCGACTTTACGTTATATATTCAAGCTTAACAGAATAAATATTATTATATTATTATTAGTTGTATATTTAACGGTTCAAGCTAGTGTTGTTTGCTGAGTGAATGATATTTCTAGTCATTTGTAGATGGTATTTTGATCATAATTTATGTAAGTGTGGTTAGTGGCCGTTTGTAGATGGTATTAGTGTGGTTAGTAGTCATTTGTAGATGATATATTGATCATAATTCATGCAAAAATTGTTGAGTTTCTTTGCTTAACTATGTAAAAGAAAAAAACCGCTAACCGATTTCAGAGAGAAATCAAAACAAATCAAAGCATTTTACAAGTTTGTTTGACAGGTAAGAGTCGTTTGGTTTGGATAACAGGGTGGGTCGAGGCAGTCGAATTTGAGTTCTCGCCATTTTGCCAACAATGAACGTTGATACAATGGTCCCGCTGCGAATGAACATATGCATGTAGCTTTTGACGTGAAAATAGTGAATACGCTGATAACTTCACTTACCTATTCGAAAATCACTAATCGGCTATCGAGAACGATTTTCAGTGAGTTGACGTTTCCTCGTCTAAGCATCTCTTTCGAAGGCATTCATTATTTACAGTCTCTAGTGCATCATTCACGCCATCTTTGTTAAAAAATGAATGAACTAAGTAATTAAAAAAAGAAATGTCTGTCTATTTTTGCAGCTTACTGAAATATTAAAGTATTAAGTAATGATAAACAAGTCACAAAGCTGTAATTTTCTTTAAGAATATACTTTATAATTTTGATGACATTACTTAAACCATTCGAGCTGGTTTTTATAAACTTTGTTGACGTTTGTGTTACATGCCTCAGATGAATTTTGGTTTTATTAAGAGCTTTTATGTGTCGGTTTTTGTTCCATCTGCGCTTTTTTTGAAAACCGATCTTGAGTATACCTGTTTACATTTCGTATATATTTGATCATTCTCAAGGACATGGAATGCATGGAAAGCTCATTGAATTAAAGTCACTATTTGAATTGAATCCTTTAATGTCCGCGTCACTAGCGGCGTTTATTCGTCCAATGTGTTTCGTGTGTTGGATATATTGAACACCACAGAACATTTCTGTTGGGTTTTGCAGTGTCCCAAAGGTTCATATTTCCCTCTCTTTAATGAATTTTTACGTTCCTTTTATGTTGTAAGGTAAAACGGTCCTTTTAAGGCTTTACGTATTTATTTAATTACTTTTGAGATGAATTTGATGCCACTAAATTGATATTTTTAAATTAACGTAGAAGTTATCTAAATTTCTTATAGAGATCTATTTACAAAGTATTTACAGAAACCCATATATACGATGCTTTTTCTATTCTTTCTGCTTACATAATCTTTTCCAAACATCTTACCGGTACTTCACATCATTCTTTCTTCCGTTATATATACTTCTGATTGTTGGTAATCTCTTTGTTCGACGAAGCGTCATGAATTTGGTTTTACCATCCATACTCAAATCATAAAATGTGGGATTTTCATAACAACACTGGAGGCTTTCTATATTGTAAATATTGTAATCCAAGTAGTTGATGCTGATATTTTCTCTTCAACGTTGAAGAGGTTATTCTTAAGTGCGGATTCTCCCACAGGCACACGGCGCCATTAGAAATAGCTCGTTAGGATTACTTGAAATATAATTGTATAGGGGCGAGTTACATTTCTCACTATGAGTTGAATTATTGCTCTTTGCATTATTTACCATCGATTAATTAGATACAAATTGCTCTTCTTTTTTCTTATACCGATCAACTTGAAATTATATTTTTTTAAAATATGATCAACCAAGTCATGTCCCTTACGGGTGCAACATGGTAAGCACCCAAAATATGTGGGGAAAGGGCAGAAAATTAATACAATTGAAATATTTTTCTGCAAGGTATGAACCATTACTATGCTATTTATTCTCCCGCGATTAATTGTTTTTATGTTAAGTATTAAGATATCGCAATTAAATGATGGTGCCCTTAATATCATGCAAATTATAGAATACAAGCTGAGAAGTTTATTCCCCCATGTTATCAACAGGAGCAATTTTAACGCCAAATTTTTTATTTTTACTTGTTTTATTTATCTGATGAAGACAAATAACTTGTATTATTTTGGTTGTAATTCCATCTTTTCCTTGTAGAGACAAAATTGAACGTTTTATTGATGAGAATAAAGCTTTAATGCGCCGAATGTACGGTGACTTTGAAATGAATATGGATAATGGTGGACCTAAGCAACAAGCTAAAAAGCGTAAAAAACGTTTCATAGACGAACCGGACATATTTATACCTCCAGGTGTGCTTCCTTCAGTGATAACAGAAAACGATCGGTTAGACGCACATGCGGAAGAAACTGGTGAGAGCTACTTCGGCAAGCTTAGAAATAAAAGGCAAAACAATCAGGCTGGTAGCCGTAATGCTAAGCAAACTAATTCGAATGGTTCAAGATCGTCGGGTTCGGGAAGGTCAGATATGTGGAAATACCTCAGATTTATGCAAAATTTTTTTATATTGTTTACATATGCTTTTTTCAAATACAGATTAGATGCCTGCGAATCAAAAATTGAGATAGTTACTCCTTACTGGGCATCAAACTCAGCTGGAAAAATTAGAGCCATAGTTAATACACAACATTTTGAACAAGCCATACACCAAGAAATATGTTCGTAAGTTTATTTCCTTTGTACATACTAACTCGTTTAAACCGTTCGCCTAAAATTAATACATTATTTTCATAATTTTACTGTCTTGACCATCGTAAAATTTTTAGCAAAGCTCAAACTCCACGCTGCCAGGATGACTGCGGTTGTGAGCAAAAATACAAATGGCATCGTTTGTTGGCGTATGATCCTGACAACGACTGCAAAGGTATTTTCATGGATTGGTTTCTGTTTCCCTCATGTTGCGTGTGCCGCTGTAATCCTTGAATTTAAAAGTCACTGATTTAGATTTTCCTTAAAACAATGCTCCCAAAAAACTATAGCGTATACTTTAATTTCTTTTAGTATTAAAATATCATTTTCACTAAAGTTTAGTTACAAATTGTCATGACCATTTTAAATTAATCTTATATATATTTAAATAAATATATCAAAAAAAAGACGAATTTTCAATAACATAGATAAGAGACGGCGCCTACGTGGCCCGGGTAGCTCAGTCGGAAGAGCCTTGGACTTTTAATCCAAGGGTCCAGGGTTCAAGTCCCTGCTTGGGCGTCACTTACAAATTTTTTATGAAGGCGTTAGCAGGGTAATAAATGTGACTAGATCACCTCACCACTTTCAGCAAATTTCCGTTTAAATATCGGCAGCCAGCAAAACTAAGCATAGTAATTTTTAATCCATATAATCCAAAGAATGTAAAAAGATGAAAATCGTTATATATATATTTTTATTCAAAATTTAACACACATCAATTCATTTAAAATGAAGTTAATACCGCAAGAACCGGAACAGATCTGGAAATTTGCCTGCACTCATCAGCTTCTGAACAAAATGTGTGCTCGAAAAGACAAACGTTCTACCGATGCAAGAGCGCTGAGAAAATATTTTATTTTTTTTGACATCGATTTATTTTCCTAAAAACACTTAAACCTCTAAAATTGTAGCGCCAAACTATGCTATTTCTTTTACAAAAATTTCATTTTACGAAGATTGAATCATTGACTATTTATACAAATAAATTGCGTACACAATAAAACTAAAAATATAAGTAGTTTAAGGCAATTAAAGTTTTAAATCATAAAGTTAATCGTAATTTCAACACAGCAGTTGGATATTTTGGGGAAATTTGTTAAAGTAATTCGTAAATAAAATGTGTACGTTATTTCAATATCTCTTTATTATTATTTAATAAATCATATTACTATTCCATTTAAAAGTAGTGTAAGCCAGTATTTGTCAGGCATCGGTGGTTCAGTGGTAGAATGCTCGCCTGCCACGCGGGCGGCCCGGGTTCGATTCCCGGCCGATGCATCCGTCGTTTTTTAAAAAAAAACATATATTTTATATTTAAGTATGTAAATTTATAAGTTAATACAAGCGATGTTTTTGTCGCTCTCTATTTTGAATTGGCAGTGCAAATGCAATTCAAAAATGTATATAGTTGTGACGCCAAACTTTTGCTAATTGTAAAGAAATCTCCGTTCGTAGATGTGTTTTATTTATAAAGCCTATATCGTTTTTGAGGAATTATTTAGCGATCACAATTCTGTATAGAGTACGACAAAAATACTTCAACGTATTTTTGAACTTAGTTTTATAATATAAAAAAAATCACAACAATAAGTATTGCCGCGCCGCCCGAGCAGGGACTTGAACCCTGGACCCTTGGATTAAAAGTCCAATGCTCTACCGACTGAGCTACCCGGGCTACATAAAGGAATGTTTAAAGGACGTACATATATCAAGTTGTAACACGCGGTATTCAATTCTAAGTATTATATATATAATACAACTTCCCTAACGAAAAATAAATGCACTAATTATTATTGTGGTGGTTGCCTTCACTAATTGAAGTCTAGCCAAACACACCGACGACATCCTATAAAGTACCAAATAACAGCGAAGTATTTTAAATAAGTTCTACTTTTGGCTTAGGTTGAATAAATAAGTTGTACTTCTCGCTTAGGCTGAATAAATCAGTTTCTCTTTTGACTTAGTTCGAATACAATAAGTAGTTGTTTAGAAAGTGATGGGACTGAAATTAAACTGTACTTAGCCAAGCGCTGATATTCCATTGGAAATTTATATCTTTGGTTAATTTTTCTATCCGAATATTTCAAGTTTAAGGGTTGCGATGATTACAAAGACATACAAACAACAAAAATTTCGAAATTCATTCAAAAAAGATCAGCTAGCAAAAGAGACTTAACCTGGATTTCAGTGGAATGTTACATGATTTCTTTAATGGTTATAATGATTTATTGCCAAAACGCGTTGTATTCGTCAACGATGCTTTCTATCGCATCATGGACGACCATTTGAGAATTTTGCGATATTTTCGTTTGAACATTGCTAAGTGTCTGCCTCGTTGTACGAACGAATTTCAAATCTTCATTAAACATTTCCTGCATATTGATAATACTAAATTCTGACTCAGAATTAAAATGGTTCATTAGTATATAATTTTGTAAATGAAATATTTGTATCGATTTTCATTGCTTCCATATTTGATTTGCTAGGATAAATGGATAATACTTTGCTGTTTCTTAATCTTTCCTTTGACGTGAATTTCAACATTCAGCATATTTTTATGGATTTACTACGTAACAACCAAATATTGGCTTTTAACTTCGCATATTTTCATCCTCTGAACTTATTAATCTATTGTCAACGATTTATTGCCAACTGATATACATTACTTTACCATTTATATGAAATGGCTATTCAGGTTTCTCCTTGAAGGTAACATGTTGTTAGTGTAACCATGCTCATGTGAAGCCCTTAGTGAAGCGCGATATTTACTTTTCCTTAGTTAAATTATATAATTATTTTTTTAAGCAGCATATGATGTAAATAAGTATCACTCAGAAACTATGTATGGTGAACTTCTTTTTTGTTCCATTATTTATTCAATGTCTAATAATGCTTCATAATAATTAAAATAGTAATTTGAGTCAGGTTTTTAATTAAAGTCAAAAGTAAAAAAATTTAGTGATGATCAATAAAAATCGGCCCACTTCACCTGACACCATCCACAATGTTTCCGCCCGGTCTCGAACCGGGGACCTTCCGCGTGTTAGGCGGATGTGATAACCACTACACCACGGAAACCTGCTTGTTGAGCATATGTAAATTATATACTTATTTTACAAAGTTTTAATTAAATCAAAAGTTAAGAAGGATTAAATACCATATGCTAACAAAACAGGAACAACAAATCTGTTAAATCATGGAATGCAGCTACCGCCTAATTCCGCTCCACAAAAAAGTGCCGACTAATAATTCTGTCATCGTCTGTGGGGTGTTCTTGCGCGCAGATTTTCCTACAGCCTCGAAATGGTTTTTAACATAGATGTCACGTTTAAGAAGTTATACGCGTTTTAATACCCCACATCACTTGTGGTACAAGGTGTATTAACTTGCTGCCGCCGTGTGTAACGTGCAGAAGGGTTTAAAACAGACCCACCTTTTATTATACCGATCGATTCAGAATCATAATCTGAATTGAGCTAAGCCTGTCTGTTCGTCTGTCTATCTGCCTTCAAGCTACACGGCTCTCGCTGATATATTAAATGACTACTTTCTAGCAATTCTTATTATCAAAAATTAGGCACTTTACAAAGAAACTTGAGAGAGCTATAGGTGGGTGGATTTAACAAGTGGACATATTGAATTGCAAATGGTCATAATCTTAATGCAAGCGATGTGGGTTGTCAGGGGAAATTAACGGCAGATCCATGCAACTGCAGCGATAACGGGCTGTATTAGTTTTGGGTTAAGAATAAAACAAAAATGTTCTGCTCTTACGTTAAGTCTGTCATCCTACATAGACGCTGTTAAAGTAATGATAATGCAAGCCAAAGTCAACAAAACGAAACGTTAAGCTTTATTTGTGTGCTCTTATCAAAGAAAAAAAAATTGAAAATAATATGGATAACTAAACACATCGTCAGAGTAGTTGCGGGAAAGGCTTATTCGATTTTCAATAAAATTATGAAGTGAAAGCTCTAGATAAGGGGAATGCAAAGTGAGAAACGTTTAGCAAATGTTTCAAGCGATTTTTTCTTAACTTTACATAAAAACAATTCTTCTTCTCAAAATTGTTTTCTCTTTTTATTTATTTTTCTGGTTTTTTGTGGGGCAAATGTGTTATCAGTAATTGTCGTCTATTTGTTGTAAAAACGATTTGCAGCTATCATCGTTAACTTTAATGGATGCCCAACAAGGACATGGTAAGGTTTGTTAAGTTACGCGGACACTAAACGCTATCAGAGAAATGATCTTTTTCTTTCGTTACTTACGCTTCTATACGCTGCTATCGAATGCAACTACCGCCCTCTCTAATTACAATTTATTGCAATGATGAAACTATTAACCATTTATCTTTTCGCTCATATGCGCGCTTGGGTGTTTTCACGGCCACTAGCTTCGTTTGCAAGTGCAGAGGGATTTTGTTTTTAAATACTTTATACAATTTTTCTAGTCTTTAAAAGCGTTCGACATTGACTGTCTGGGTAGTCAGTCTATTTTGCGTGTATGGTTAACAATGTACGCGACAAACATGAACTACATGCTGTACAAAGAGAGAGGTAAAGTGTCAAGTCAAGCGTTGTGTTGCGTGGGGAAACACGCCTCTACCAAATCTTTGGAGGGTTGATGTAAGAGGCCGATATGACTTTTAAAGTGGATAGTGCGAAGAAGAATTAAACAAAAAAAAAAAAAAACGTTTTACTTCCTGTTATCTTTTACCCCCATGCTGGTCCATGGCGTACGATGGAATATCGTAAAGCTTCGATTGAAAGTGTAGCGAGTGTGTTAGCGGTATTGCTGCTTCAGTGATGTTTTCCTTTTTGTTCACAATTTGTTCCACGAGGGTGTTAAATGCTATAAATGCAGTTGTGTGATTATTACATCCATTGTTTGAATTTATTTATAACTTCAATACGTTGGAACTTGTTTGCGATGTTACGAGCAAAATGCGCAGTTATGCAATATAATGTGGTTTAATGTGGCTTACATTTACACGTGCCTGTAAGTAAGTTTCTTTGTGTGTGCGTTGACGTCCATTTACATTTTCAAATGATTTTCCCTTTAAGAAGATTTTTTATAGTTCTTTTAATTTAATTAAAATATTTCAAGGAAAAGGATAGCAACTATATCTTTTCAAATTAATTTTTGCGCGACAAACAACTGAACTAAGAAGTTTTATTTAGACAGCGAGAGTAAGAAAATTTCGATATTGAAATGGCTTTAGTAATGGCTAAGTAAGAACGATAAGTAACTCGTGTCGCGGTAAATAATTTTCAATTTTTTGTGTCAGGCTTAGGGAGTCTTATCAGAGAGTCCATTTTTTTTCGAAGAAAAATTTTATCGTTTTGGACCTTCTCCTTCGCATACTTTCGCATTTTTCGAACCTCAATCAAACAGCGACAGGGGTACGGAGTCCGATGTAATTAATAGCCACGTCTGAGTGGGACCTTTATTATGATCGGCAATATTCCCTATGATCCTGGCGGTGTGGCGTATTTTATCCCGTCCAGATACTCTCGTGGGATTGTCCAGTGTTCTTGTCTAAACAAGTTACAGACCGGCTTTTTTAACTCTTGCCAAGCGCCAGAATACTTAACGGAGATCTCTGCTATTAACAGCCAGCGTGTTATATTTGGGATTGATAAAATGCGGAAGATCGCGTGCCTCAGTTACGATCGCCTATATTCACAACTGTCTTAGTCGTACATTCTTTCGTTTTCCTTGAGTTTACTTTAGTTGGTGATGAAACCCCAATGAATTTGTTACGAATGCAATGAAGCCAAGATAACACGTTGCAAATTATGTGATGCTTTGGTCGTTTTGATTCTCCTAAAGCGTGTCAACAATATTTATTTAAATTTTTTCTAAGCTTGTAATAATTGTTCTTGTTAAATTCTACTAAGGGTAAAAATTTACATTTATATACGTTCTGCGGTATAAGAACGTTTTTAATTGGTTTTAATCTGCGTGACGCAATCGCCAGTCGTTAAAGTTCTCGTCGAACAATAGAGAGGAAACGTGAAGATGAAAATAATATAATGACCCTTGTGTAAGTAAACTAAAGAGTGTAAGTAAAGTTCGAGCGGGATTTATGGTCAGCTCAATATTTCCTAGGAAATGTTTGACAGGAATATTTGTTGCTTGACTGTTCACTGATAAGTTACGCGGACGTTCTAACCGCATCCTGCGGAATTTACACAGAAACTCTTCTATTAGCTTCACTGACCAGTCAGCGGCTCGTCAATCTGCGTTTTTGTCATTTGTGAAAACCGGATTATTGCTTTGTTGGCTTCTTTGGAGCACGGGTTTCATTCTTTGATGCCATTACGAACGAAGAGATCAGTCGACCTTCCGGACTTTGGCACCGCTTGCCCATTAAACTAATAGGCAAAACCATTGCAAGTTGCCATTTGTCTATTATCCTTAATTAATTCAGCTACCTCTAGGTCTTCATCCTCTATCGATTCAATGTGTTTTTATAGGGCCGCCTGGTTGGTTCCCTCGCGCTGAAAGATATGCTCTCGACAGACACCAGAGAAATTGTAATATTTAATAAATGTTTCTGTACTTTCAACACTAAAGATCACACACACATGTGTACAAAGAGTATAATTTGTCTGCTTGAGCTTTTCTTTTTTATTTTTTTTTACTTACCACAGTAAGAGCAAAATATTTCTCAGAGTGTTGCTAGGCATAGACGCATGATTCTACAAATCAGCATAAATGAAGGAGTTGATCTAGTCTAGTATGTCTATCGGACGGTCTGCTCAAATTGACGGAAAGCACTGGGTTTTTTATCTTCACTTAATGAAATTTTTCCCATCATCGAAAATCGATTATATATAACTATGGCCGCATATATGTAGCTTGTATGTATTTACGTACAACTATGTATTTATCTGTATGTGTGTTTATTAGAGATTATCTTTTTTATTTGCCGCCTATGCGAACATTTATATTAGATCTCGTTAATATCTCATGCCTGTGAACAATTTTAGCAAAAGACATGTGAGCCATGAGCATTATGATGATGATGGCACCCTTGGGTAAAACGAAGAATTTTACTCTTCAGCAAAAACAATAATTTCATTGAATTCCTCATTTTTCGTAGGAGGTATCGATGTACCTGATGAGTGCACATGTTTATGAGCTTTTCTTCATTTTTCTGTGGAACACTGTGTGTATTTTTTTTGTTTTGCTCCGTCAATTTCTGACTGTCTCTTTTTCTTTCATTATACGATTTACAAAATTTATTTATATATTATTGTTATCCTGCAACATTTGTGGCGCAGGATATATTAACTTTCTGCGCACGTATGCGTACGTACTTCGTTTTAGAAGGACTTAAGGTATATCTGAATTTTATTAAATTATTTTATTATATTAGTTGGAAGGACTTAAGGTAGACCGGATTTTTATTAAACCAATCGGTGTGGAATCATTCGCTTCATTGAAGCAAGCTTGTCTATCCGTCTGTCTGTCCTACAAATCACAATTTTAAAGTTAATTTTTATGATATTTTATGGCCTTCAACACGATCCTTATTGAAAATGTCATAAATTGAACAATTTTTCCGATCACTCCCTCACAATGCCTTAGTTTGAGAGAAATTATTATGTAATAATAATTTTCCTTTCTGCAGAACTGCGCGGAAGTTTTTGTATGGAAAGAAAATGTAATTCGTAGCACCTTGATGAAGAATTAAAAGATCTTTGACAAGAAAATTAATTTTGTTAAATTTGATTCATGTCAGTCCCCCGGTTTAGTTCCTCTTCCGCATGAATACTTTAAAGGAAGGCATGTCTTTACGCGGAAAGGTATTTATTTTACCCGAAAAGTAAATGAAGAATTGTGTTGGGCGAAGTGATATAAGGTACATGATGGTCGCCCTTTTCCGACTGCATGTATGGTTACCAGTTTTCTCAATTTCTCAACGTAAAGAATCGCATCACGATTTTATGGTACAACGATTGCAATGCGGTACAAAGCTCTGATTGAAATTGTAAAAATGGGAAAGAGTTTTTTTTTTTTTGATTTACTTCAGCGCTAAGCAAAGGGGCTCATGTGAGTGTATATGTACGATAACCTGAAAGCCGTCTTGATAAAGGGAGATGTCATAGTTGAACGAACGTGTAACAGTAAAATTAATAAATAAACAAAAATTATTATCAGTGTGTCATCAGTTCAACCCCTGCGTCATCAAGATCGGATTGACAAAGTGTTCAAGGACAGAGTATTTCCGAGTCAAGCTTTAGGTTAAAAAAGTCCGTTGTGTTTATTTAATTCAGATAAAGATGTTTGCTCATATTGTTGCCCGCATTCTGCGATAATCCTATTGAATCCATTCTCAAATGACAGGCAATATTTCTTGTTTTTTTCTACCAATCGAAATGTTCGCTTAAGCTCCCCCTTTTCATTTAAAGATTTCTCCCGTTCATTGGCAAAAAGAAATGGATAGAATGGATTTTTTATTTATTATTTTCCAAGGCAAAAGGGGTTGTTATTGCAAAATGTTGCGTATGTACGTTTTTTAAGAAGTTGTCTTAAATATCTTTATTTTTCTATTCTAGGTTAGGTTTCCTACGTGCTGATTAATAATTTTGGAGAACTTAGTTGAAATTATAAAAGAGGTAATTAAGTAAGAGTATATTGATTCTTATGATAACATTTGGCTTTGCATTCGTTCGCCAACACATCCACAACAAGAAGCCAAAACAGTTATGCCGTGTTTCGCTTGTGCTTGTGTGATGATTGTGTTTCACTTGTGCTCCGTACTTGAAATTAAAATTGTTCTATTAAAACTGCTTTATTAGTGACGTGCGTCTCTTAGTAAGAATTGCTCGTAAGCAGATGTGCAAAGTTGTAAAACAAAAAATGCATTTAAGGGTAGACAACTTGACTCTTGTTAAATGAAACTTAAGAGTAAAGAGATACGCTTCGAAGAAATATTCTTCTGAAGGGATAATTTGAAATCGTTTATAATCGTTTTCGGGGTTTTGTACAGGGTGCTTTAGCAGAATTTGCAAATTTTGAATTAGAAGTAGAAACTAGAGGGTTTCGAATATCGAACAAACTACAGATGTATAGACTTCAAGCCGTGCTTGCCCGGCCAGTTTGTATTTTATATAGATGCGAGGGTGGTTTTTGTGCGGATTTTGTCCATTTGAAGACATTTGGAAAAATTGACCATGAGATTTCGGCCTACATGCTTATAAGTTGCTCTTGACATTCGAGCCAGCAGAACATGCATAATGTCGTATATTCACATCATCATTATTATTTGAACAGAACTATTTTGAGCGAGGAGTCTCGTTATTATCTGTCTGAATACTTGGACAAACAAAACCTTTACAGCTGTAGGTTCGCAAACTCAAGTGAATAATCGACTGACGTCATCTACTAACTATACTTTCTTTTTTCTTTCATTCAAATAACATTTCGAACTTTTTCTCGTTTTTCAACTATTTTTGATCAACCTTTGCGTTGATGTCCCTTGTACATGTAACAGAGTTGCGGTCAGAAAGAAAAGGAAGAAAAAAATAGCCACACCTCTTTGAAGGGGTGTGGCCAATCGATCAAGCGTCTGCAACAGACTTCACCATCCACCAATTTTTCGAAAATAATGGCGGTTTCCCTTTTTACAGTGGACGAATTGTGTTGCGGGATTCGGTTGATTGATTTCTTTAGCCTGAGCACGGGGGCGCAGTTGGGGAAACGATCCCTCTATTGCACAACATACTTTATCGACATGCAGGCTTTTCGAAATGTGGATTTCATACAATTTTAAACTTTTTCTTTGGGGCTACGTTAGAGGTGAAGTCTACATCATTACTCTCTCAACGATTTAAACATTCAGAAGCATCACTTGGCTTGCTATTAGTGACATATGGCCGCTATTATCCCAAAAATTGGCGAAAGAATGATTCTTTGTTCGACAGATAAGATCTTACATTACTAACCCTACAGTTTCTGCTTTCGATAAAATTTATATTTTCTATCACTTTTCAGGAAAATAATGCAATTTTCTCTTGCTTTAAAATGTCATTCCTTCTTCGAAGACTCATTATTGCAGTCAGAAGCTGAATAAGTTAACTTAATGCGCAATCGAAGTCCTTGAAATTAAATAAATGAATTTGCTAATGTGAAAAGCCAGCGTACTTAGTTCGATTTAAACCATTAAATAATTGAAAGCTTCTGCTTTACGTTTGTTGTCCTAATGAGAAATTTTCGGCAATTTATGTAAAGATAACAAAAGTAAAACTGAATACACTCTCGTAAATGAAACGAAAATATTTACGAGAAATACTGGGACATACGAGTACGTAAATGGTGTCGCATAAATTATGCTAATAAATTTATGGCAATTAAAGCCACCCGTGGTTACAGTGGAATACATGAGTGTTGAGCGAGTGTTAAAGCGCGAACTCCAAATAAA
Organism: Glossina fuscipes; assembly: GCF_014805625.2. NCBI lineage: Eukaryota > Metazoa > Arthropoda > Insecta > Diptera > Glossinidae > Glossina > Glossina fuscipes. The sequence continues at coordinate 34,613,337 of NW_023998416.1, read as the reverse complement.
TGCATTCAGAAAGTAATACATTTTTTAAATTATAAGTGCATGTAGGCTTTTATAAATTAAAAGAATTTCCCTAAGGCCTAATTTAATTAAATTTGTGCATATGAATAACTAAGCAAGTTGTGTAAACTTTCCTGAAAGTATTGCCCACTGAAGTAATTTAATTTTTGCTTTACCTCAATCTGCCCACAACAAGTTAAACAAATTTAGTAAAATTTCTTCAATTTCCCTAATAAATATCACATACATTTGTACACCAGCTCCCCACGGTCCGCACGGTAATTACTGCCAAATAATTTACTAAATGGATAATTAAATCAGAATTAGCAATTAGATCACGTTTCGCGATAAGACAGTTCAGTTACAGATTATTAGTTATTTTACAAGTTTATGGCGCATACTTTTCGGAGACTCATGCCAGGCAGAATTGATCAAACTATGCTATACAAATATTTAAAATATTTTTAATATTTATTATACCTTGTAATGAATGACTCCAACTCGTACTCTTAATACATATGTTTGCTTCTTTTGCTCGCAACGAGAAGATCTATAATGTTTGTATGTTTTTTTGTAAATGCGAAATAAAAATAAAAAGTAAACGTGACAGAGCGATGTTTCCGCCCGGTTTCGAACCGGGGACCTTCCGCGTGTTAGGCGGATGTGATAACCACTACACCACGGAAACGCTTGGTTAGATCGTATTTTAGTTTTAATAGAAAAAACTAATTTTTTCTTATATTCGATTTTTTAATGACGCTGTACTTACACTATAAGCCTTTCTTTCGTATAACTTTATGTGATGCACTGCAGAATTCTTCAGGCTAACAAAAGGGTTAAAAGGAAATATTGTTTGACCGTTATGAATTATTTGCACAAAGTTATTCGGCAAAGGTCACAACAAATATGGTCGGATAATTTTTGATCAGTCCAGACATTAATGCACCCACTTATACCACAATGACTCTTCGAAATTTGTATACCAGAAATTCAACTCGTATAGTTTTTCAGTCACTTCCGACTTAACTCTGTCCATTTCTGAGTTTTTTTCAAGCTTAAAACACCCGTTCACACATTTAACATGTAATCTCCATGCGAAATCTGTTGGATTCAAGGCGAGATTTGCCCTTGGTTTCATTAAAAGGGGATCGAAAGAGTCTGAGTCACATCGACAACTTAGAGAAATGTTAGGTTCATTGCACCAGTGTTGAAGGACGCTATGTTGACGAATAAAGTCGAATTTTGGAAGAAAAAGGTTTGCTTTCTACTTAGTTTCAAGATCTATTGGCTGATGTAGTTATTTCATACTAGATAACTATAAATTACAACGAAATGAATTTTCATTTGAAGCAGTTGAATGAAATGAAAAAAATACGAAAAAATACAACACCCACCTAACAATGTAGGATGTTGAAATCTTATTTTCGTATCCATCATCATCCTTTCCTCAAAACGTTTGCAACATCAAAAGGAAGCTTCAGAGAGACAATATATATTCGCGATGATTATCAAATTCTGAAGCGGTTTGACCACAATTAATATAGAAATAATACACGTATCTTGTCGCATTCTACTCTCCAAGCCCTTTTATTTAATATCAATATCGACGGTATTGTTAAGAAAATATTACTTCATCATGTCCTTGTGTTCAGCAACCTGCATATAAATACTTGCAAAGTATCTATCAATATTGAAGCCGATAGGTTCTCCTTTGCGACCAGGAGGGTGCTAACAACACGCAACGCACAGACGGACAGACATGGCCAGCACATTGGTTGCAATGGAGATCACACAGATGGAGAGACAGCCAGACGGACAGATGGACACGCTTAAATCGGTTCAGAACATGATGATGATCGAGAATATACATACATATATGGCGTTGCAGACATTTTGATAAATAAATGTACTCCTCAATATTCAGTGGTGGTTATAAAAATTCGGATTTGAATAGAATTTATTATAATACAATTTGTATACATTAGCTAAAAATATATTCGTGTTGTTCACATAAGAGAATAATGAAAGTGCACTTCAACCGTTTCCGTGGTGTAGTGGTTATCACATCCGCCTAACACGCGGAAGGTCCCCGGTTCGAGACCGGGCGGAAACATTAGCTTGGTATGGCCGCGATGATGTTTTTTTAAATTCGCGTTATTTTTTTTTTTTAAAAAAGCAAATACGTATCTGTATGATAACTAAGTGCTGAGGCAATCTCACTTCAAGCTAATAAGGTGTGAACGATGAAAGCGCTGATAATTATCATTTGAGTGATTTTTATAACTTTTCACTAAATAGATTTTCAGGCCGATAAAATTCTTAAATATTTAAATGTTTGTAGACCAGTTAGCCATTTAAATCACAGCTTCATTTATGTTCTTAAAGTTTTTTTTTTCTTTTTTACTTTATAAAGAACATTTTCCTGCTGCTTGAGCGCAATAAATTGTTAACCCATTTAGTTACACCTAAGCACCTTCATTTATAATATTTATATCGTTCATATAAATCGCGTATTTGTATGCGTTTAGCAGCTTTAAAAATACGTTAAATTCCAAGACTTAACCATAAATAGGATAACCCGGTAATATAGCCTGTGGTTGTATTAATCAGCAGCGTTCATAAATTGCAATGTATGGAAATAAAATATTAGTTAAATTGCTCATAAATATGAGAAATATTAAAAAAGTTTTTGTGAGTTAAGAAAATCGAGAGAGGGGGGAAAAAAGAAAAACTAATCTTTAGTTCTTTTATTTAGTTATTTAATTTGTTTTTTTTTTTTGGTGTTCCTTCTCCTTGAATGACTGCAAGTTGGTCATGTAAACAACATGCAAACCAACATTATCAATGGCTTGGTCAAGAATTTATGCAAAATAGTTTTCGTAACAAATTACTTTCAAATATTTAAGTTCTTAATTTTCTTTGTTGTTACAAAGTTAACCATTCGAATAATTTGCGTAGTTTTATCTAAATTTTACTTTATCACTCCGAAACTGGATAATTCGAGAAATATTTGCAACTTTCATTAAAAAACTTTTAATGCATTTTCTTTTTTTAACTTAAAAAACTGGAAAATCAATTATTTACTAAATAAAAGAGAGTTAAAAATGTCGAGTAATGAAAATGATTTTCACTTCTTTTACATCTCATCTCACATGTACTTATCATTGAAAGTGACAATATTTACTAAGTCATCAGTGCGAATCTTTTGTGAATTTTTTTAAGCACATTTTCCTAACGTTTTAAATATATACGAAAAAAGTCCAACGGGCGTCGAATGCCGGGCCTAACTTAAGATTTCAAAGGGCTTTTTTCTCAAAAGCACAATTTTTAATTTTGCGATATTTTCGACGATTTCATTCACTATTAGTTTTAAAAAGTAGTAATGGCCGTTTTTGGAAAAAGCTGTTTTAATACCTAAATAAATACTTAATAAGTGTTTATCGCACGTAAATTCAAGAAAGTTACGGATAATTTAATGGTCACAAAGCAGCGTTATCTCTTGAGGGTGCTCCCAGATTGATTTGGTTCATAGATAATTTGAATATCTCGGTATTCAAAGGGTTGCTTAGTCTATCGTTTATTACAGACATTTTCGAAACAATAAAAAATGGATGGAAGTCGAGAATCATGTCATGTATATGATGTGGTGCGTTTGATTTTGCAAATGACCGTTCAAATCAGCACACCTTACCGTAGATAACTGACTAGTAACCAGGAGCGAACACTTGAACTAAAGCATCACAAGCGTAAAGGAGTTCGCTGCGGAGTAGTAACAGCGAAAATCTTATAAAACTTTTCATATCTGGATATATTGTAAACGTTTCAAAATAATTTCAAAATAATCATGAAAAATCTAAGTAGTAACATGATTCATCTCCAGTAATCTATGGAGTGCATTGAAAACGCAAAGTAATGTTGTTTTATTATCAAACTTAATGAATATTCTTGTAATTACGGTTTTATGTTTATTTTAGTGTGGATCTAGAGCACCACACACAACCTTAGTGTTTATTCAGTTTTAAATGCTCCGCAGCCAATGTAGATTGCGTTGCATGAGGTCACCGGAGCACAAGAACGTGCCTTGAATTCTTTCTTTAATATAAAAGAAAATGGTTGCACCCTACATTACTAGTGGTATAGTTTGCATTAAGTTCGTGTATTACATGTCCACGAATTATTCTGCGCCATCTACAACACGCATTATTTTAATCAATTTTGGTGCACTGGCGTCTTTAGTCTAAGTACGAGTTCCACTGCAAGTGAATTGGACAACTCATCAAATAATGTCATATTCTGAAAAAAGAACCGTTCTAACAGGAAAAAATGGGTCGTTAGTGTACTAAATGCGTGCGGAAAGTCGAATAAGATGGGACCTATATTTTGAACTCTATCCCCTATAAGTGAATAAAATATTGCTTTGCATCAAAATCCAATTTTCACAACTTTACTGAATTCTCTATTCTATTTGTAGAGGGGTAGTTTCAGGGGGTTTAACGCAGGTGCCTGCCGGAAAGGCTCAACCCTGCGGTGCCCGCTGGCACACGGAGTGAAACGTCACTCACGTCCCACAGGGAGCAGTTTGGAGAGGGGTAGATGAACCGCTATAGGATACTTAAAGGTTGACTTTGCCCAACTTTTATTCTCTCAAAGTTATCGTATGTGTGTACTTTAGTGGTCGCGAGTCATGGATAACCATCCGTACATCAAAATTTGCAGCTGGTTTATTGGATTTAAATAAAAACAAGTGCATTAAGTACGCTTTGTTTTACAGTTCGTTAGTTGAAAATTAAGCACTTTGTCCGAGAAGGACAAGTGAGTAAAATCGTTGTGTTGTCATCTTGCGAAGGCAGGCTTTTCGTTCTATCATTTATTCGTTTTCATCTCCTTTTAAATTTAAACATTTTGTTATTTAAGTTAATTTAAGATAGTTCTTGTAAACTAGGTAACGCTTGCTCGGATCTTATATCCTGGAGCTTATGCTTCTTTATTTATTCGTAAATAGGTTTAATTATGTTTTTGATAACATAATAAGTGAAAATGCTTCTTTTCAAATTTTTTTTTTTTTTGTTTTTATTTTTTGCTAACTTTCTATGAAAAATCCTCTTAAGTAAATCCATAGTGATGTTATTAAGTCACTCAACATTTTGGAGAAGAATAAAAACTTCTAGTATAATACAATGAGTGACACATGAAATATGTTATGCGTTGGCACAGTTGCCATAATAAAGATAACAATAAAGTTGACGACGCCAATGGTGGCAGACATATCAACCATATTGTAATAATAAAGAAATATTCTGTTATGTAAATTTTTAAAATCACGCCTTTACGTCATACATGTTCGTGTGAAGATGTTTACCAGGTGTCACTTTCAGGGATGCGTTCTATCTTCCAAAAGTTAAAAGGGAAAGGCAAGTGTAGAAAGCATTTTGCGAGAGCTACAATTACAATTTTATTTATGTCACCCACCGAACTTATAGAAATGATAATTAAAAGTTTTTATGGATATGAAATATGCTTGAGAAACGAGGGCAACTCTTGTGAAGATAAATTAATTTTTACTCAGATTACATTACGATGCAATATAAGATGATGGGTTTCTTGCTCTTATACGGAAATAGTATTGCCTTTAAAGTATATTGGAGGCGAATAATTTATGAGTGGAAAATGCGAGTCAAATCTCATTATTGCATATTGCTGCGAGGAATGGCTGCAACTCGAAAGTTTGTCAACATTACTTAAACTAGAGAAGAGCCGATCTGCAATGCTGTAACCAATATTTGCACGAAAACGTTATTTGGTTACTGGGAGCAAAGAAAACGCATAAGACGCTTTCATTTCATGTTAATAGCTTTCTTATATTCAAGATATCTAGGGAGAACTTAATTTTTTTCAATGGATACATTTTTGGATGGGAAAAAAAAAACTATCTCCAATAATTGCATGTTTCCGCCCGGTCTCGAACCGGGGACCTTCCGCGTGTTAGGCGGATGTGATAACCACTACACCACGGAAACTTACGATAAAATCGTACGTTGTATTCCTGAGGTTGAAATAACGAACAATTATAATAAAAAATTTACAAAAATAATCACCACCATTGTTCCCGCCCGGTCTCGAACCGAGGACCTTCCGCGTGTTAGGCGGATGTGATAACCACTACACCACGGGAACACCTGGTGGGCGGAGAATTGTATTTATATATGTACGCACGTATTCCGGCAATTATTCTGCTTATTAAAATAAAATCAGATTTTTGGTAAGGAATAAGAAGAGTATTTAAAGGTTTAGGGCATGAACAACCTAATTACATTTATTTTTAAACTTCATTTCAGCCCAATGACTCAATTCATGCAACAATGAAAATTCTTAAGCAAACATTGGCTATGAAAAGGCGAGCACATAAGCGTGTATAAGTCCGCTGGGGTGCTTGCAAGAAATGGAACGATAATTTTAGGTCCATGCTCAACGTTAGGACGCCTAAACTACAATAGGATTCTTTTCACTTCTATGAAACTGACATGTCTTGCTACGCTTTTAAAAACATTTGACGACTCACTCCTAACAGATGACAGGCTTTTCTTCTCAAAATAATGATAGTTTAAAGTTTAAAGTTTACTTTGTACCCTTTTGTATACCGCTAGAAATGCTAAAATTATATAAGTGCATTATAGACCGTAACGCGTACAGTGTAAAACCATGCATAAAATAACCTACACATAATTCTAAGTAAGTTTTATTACTTTTATAATTAAATATATTTTATGCATCTCATCATATTTATACAATTGACACATTTGCCCGTTTAATCAACTTACTGACCTACTCCATTTTCGCGTTGTTTCCGCTTAATCTTCACATTTACTTTCATTGCACAGCAACGCTAAGTACGCGTATTCATTTTTAACAATATTTTGACCTAATTTTGATTTTGTTGTGCATATGTTAGGTCGTTTTGTTATGCTACGTTCACTGTATCACATAATTGCGTTTTTAGCAATAGGAAAGCTCAACGTATTAAGTAATGTATACATTTTAAGTTAAAAGTAGGATTTCCTTAGTGTTATAGGAGCCACATAATGGTTCAAAAGTTAATATCTTATGAACATTTAGATAATAAGTCTATCTTTAACAAATAAAAATTTTAGAATTGGTCACGGGCCACCCTTAAATACCTTATTTCAATGATGTAATGGCTTTTGAAAATATAGTATTATGTGAAAAAGTATATTGATGAGATTGGAGACTTTCGCATCTAGCATTTCCTGAAACTCTGATGTGAAAGAAACACTTGGAAATCCTTTGTGAATTGTAGTTAAAACTCTACAAACCGTTAAAAATATCTGCTTTTTAAATGTTATACCTTGGACAGGTCTCGCTCTCTAACACTCTGACACGAGTCAAAAAGTACCGCATTTCGATCACATATTTTTTCCTATGCTGTATGTACGAGCATAAGCGGTTGTATGCACAAGTATAAGTAATAGAATCCACAATTTTTGATTTTTTCTATTATATGTTTGGCCGTTCACTTTTGGTATTTTGATGCCGGCACCTATGAACTTTAGTGAACTTTACCTATTTTCTTGAATTATCCTTATTTTTCTACATATCTCTCTATTTATTACCGAAAGGTTTTTATTATAATTATTCCTCCTAGTTTTCATTACATATATGTTTGTTATCCTGTACCCATTTTATAATCAGATTCGAAAAGTTCACTTGCGAATATATATTTTTCAGTTTCAGTAATCATAAAAGTTTGAATATGCCTTGAAGTGTGCACGTTATACGAGAGCGTTTAAATTAAACTAAGTAGCAAGGCATATGAATGTGAACTTGCATATACTCGTATCATGTCGCTTTTGTGGCATAGTTTGTTTAGGTGTTTAGGCTGCAGCGTAAGTGGAAATGGAAGCGACGGCTATGAACTCAAGTCCGGTCGAATATATGATATGTTTTTTGCTTAAACTAATTGAATAAGTATTTTATTTAATTAAGTAAGGAATGAACAATACATCCTTTTGTTTTTGTTTTACCCGTCCTGCGTAGCTCTAGGATTGGTGCCTCACCTAACTAAAACTAAATTTATGAAAAAGCAAAAAGAGGTGTCATCTGTTCGATGTATATGCTTGTGTTAGGTTTCGAGAGAGACCGGTTGCGTGTCTGTTTAAGTTCACCACATAACTGTCTAAGGAGAAAGTCTAAGTCGCTCTTAGCGAAACGAATCTCCATTATTTTCATATTATTCCCGAGTACAAAGAGTATTTTCACTATGCATGTTTGTTATTTTCAGAAGGATAACCGCAAGAACAAGCCCCACTTCCAGACAGTCATCTTTGGCAAAAAAAAGAACTAAACGATCGATGTCTTGCAAGTGTTAATCCCGGATAAAAATTGGGTTTAAATTGCACGCTCTTCCGTAAAAGCATATGTGACTTACGAGTACCATTATTATTCTGATAGTTGTGAAATGGCAACACGGGCAGCCTCCTATTAAGATTAAGGGCTGCACTGACGTATAAAACTTGTAGATGTAAGGGAGGCTCACAATTAACATTTTAAATGGGTTTGCTTTACGACGCATTTACTGTAGAAAATTACTAGGACTGTTTTCGCCTCAGAATGACTTTCTGATACCTAAATATATGAAAAATGTTGTCTGCGACCAAATTTGCTCTCTGTTTTAAATTATTACTCATATTTCACTTTTTTTCAAAACACTGCTTGCAAAGTCAGGTCCACTCTCAGAGTTGAGTTAAAGAATTCAACCAAACGCAAATACTGTTTCCTGTCGTGCTCGTCTCAAAACGAATTAAATCCATTTTTGAAAGCGATCTTTCTTGAACAACTTGTAAGTTGAATGCAACAGTATTCGAATGTATAGAGGAAGAGAAAGAATTGAATTAACTGAGATCATATTTCTTAGACGATTAATGCAATGAGAGACAGGGTTATGTCAAGTCTCTGGGGTGCATAATTGGAAGAAGAACTATGTGAAGGTAAGCAACCATTGGTGTGCAACCATTCTCGCAAACTTAATATACCCTGGCAAGTGATGATGGGGTGCATAATTGGAAGAAGAACTATGTGAAGGTAAGTTGTGTAGAATGTGTTATGTTCGCGAGTAATCACTTTTCCATTCTTGCATTCGTCGTAAAAATAACACCAAGGTATATGTGAAAGCTATGTCTAAATAGAAATCAGTTTTGAAACTTTTTTCTCTTAATTTAATTAGAAAAGGTAAGCGAGACCGGTTTAAGTCTTTTAAGGAAAACCTAAAGGAGCCAATAAGGAACTTGGTACGAAAATATCTCAACATCTTTATGGCGTTTCTAAGGCAAGTGAAAGTTTGAAGCCTGGGATGAGTTTTGCTGTAAGAATCTTTGGCGTCAAATGTTCACGTGCTTTGGAATTTTTTAATCTTGTCTAAGCTATTGTTTAATGTTTAAGTAAATCTTTTGCCTTTTATTTTTTTACAAATGTTGACGAAGTCTTTGTTCTGGAAAGCCCAGTATCCATGCTGTGTTTAAGGTCTAAGGAGAAGGATTGTCCTCTAATCTCATTTGATTTAATTTTGTTAACTACGTTTACATCATCAACGTTGCTTAGGCATTTATAGAATAAAGTTTGATTTGAGCGATAATAATGAGTATTATGATTACAATAACCTTGTAAGGACGATGCTGAAATGGCACTAAAAATGCCTCATTAAAATATAATGGAAAAGAACTTGTTTTCCTTAAGGCAAAATCTATACAAAAATCAATTTTACTTTTATGAATGGCTTAAGCATAAACTTTTCATGACTTTCATGCACATGTTTACTCGCCCAGTCAATATTTTCGCTAAACTGAAAACACAATAACAAACGCAGTAGGAAGACATAGCGAACATAGTGATGGCAAAGGGGGGGGGAAGGAAAGAAAAAATAGATAGAGAATAAAAGAAAAGAAATCTTGAAAAAGATTGAATGTCCTTTTGTAATGTCAAACATTGAAAAGTTATGAAAAGAAGAGTATTTCCTATTTGGCAGCAAAAGCGAGGTCCACGTCGTACGTGCACGGCACTTAAGTAACCTTTAGTGCACGTAGAATGCGCGCTTTTTTATTATGACGACATCAGTATTTTGCAGCCTCATAAAAACTTTCTCCTTCTGACTGAGATGCTGGCATCATTCCAAAATGCTCTACTATCGTTTGCGTCTCGACCTGAGTGCGTGTGTGCCGTTCTTACTGATGATGAATCATTTTCGGCATTTTGCAGAATTCAATTTAATTTTTATTTTGTTAATTTAAATTTCAAAAGTGTGGGCAGCGCTTCTCCGAACTTATGAATGAGTTTCTCTGCAGCATTATTTAGTTATACCTTTGTTTCTAAAAATTCTTTTCATCAATGAACTTTTTGGTATTACGAGTGGGAATTTAGAAAATCAATTTCATACCACATCCAATTATTACTGTTATATAACTCAATAGAAATTGATGATGTATTGGCATTTAGTTGAATCTTAAAATTCTCTACAATACTGTACCTTCTATACGTAAAAATACTTCATGAAAAGAAGTAATGCGTTTTTTCCCCTTTGTTAGGTTCTTTTCTTTTATTTTCCTTTCTTTCAATCACTTTGACTTTCAATTAAGTCACAATTCAATTATTGCAAAGATTTCTCACGTTACATATCTCAGCCATGTAAGGCTTTTGTTTTGTGTGTGTCTGTGCTTCTAAGTGGCAAAACACTTCCTATTCAGCTAATGCAAATGGAAAGAAAAGGAACCTTTTTATAAGTAATCTAAGATCTTCTTTTCAGTTTTCACCCCTTCTCCCTAATTAATCCGAGAATGTTAATGAAATAAAATTTATAGAAATTTGGAAATACGCCATTTTTGCGAGACATGTTTAACTGAAGAAGCGATGCGACAAACTAGCGTGATTGGTTCAAATATAATTTCAAGGAGAAGAAATTCTAGAGAGATGGGTAGAAATTTTTACCAAGGTTCATTTTTATGTAGTCAACGAGTTTTTTGAATGCAAAACTTCTATTCTCGTCCCAAAAGAAGGACACTCCTTTGTTAGCAAAAAATGTTTACATGAACTTATGGCAAAGGTTGCATGCATTCTTTTAGATACCGCATTGTTTTGAAGATACCGCAAGCAATTGGAATGAAAAAATCGTGTGTTGCGTACGACCCGCAGAATCACAACACTGTCCTTCCAAATTCGCGTTATTATTCCCTTGAAACGCAGCTTCAACACAATCTTTGCGTGAAGCGAGATGATAAATTAAAGGGGAAAGAAAACATACAACTCTATTGTCGACTTCAAAAGCTTCCCGTCAAGTTTTTAATTTCTTGACAAAAGCACGGAAAAATTTCGAATTGTCCTTCAATGCTGATCTTGATGAGCAGTGCAGTACCGTCAATGGGACTGTTTTTAAACGAACATGAACAGTTTCCAAAGATCTTTATTCTAATCGGTCGCAGGTGTTCATTGTGAAGAAGCACAAGATTTCAAGGATCTTTTCCGTATAATGAGTTTTCTTCTACATACACTAGAAGGTTCATAACAATCTACTAAAGAAAAAAATTCGAAAAATTTACATTGGTCTTATTCTTTAATGAGAACGTCCCTGTGGCAAGTAAAGTGTGCTCGTGGCCGTATTTAACGCAGCGTTAAGCTAATGTAGTCTATCCCCATATCTCTAAAATGAAACCCGAATCAATGGGGCGCTCCGTGCAAAATGTTTCGTCTATCAGCTATATACAGAACGGTATGAATCGTTGCAAATGACGTGAACCTACGAAAGAAAAAAAAAAAAAAACAGAAACGATAAGAGCGACTGGGAGTGATGCACTTTGAAATTGAAAGAAAATAGTTTTTACATCTTTGTATGTACATATATATATATACATATATATGTATATAAGTACGTGCGAATGTATATTTATGTACTTTTATATGTTTGTGTATGTGTCTAGGTAAATGCTTGCTTTCAGCGTTACGATGTATTCAAATGCAACATTCGAAACAATTGTTTCTCGAAATGAATTTAAATGGACACGTGTGATAATTGCTGGAAAAGCGCAAGCGCTTAATTTGTTTGTGTTGTGCTCTATGGTAAGCAGTCGACCGCCCGCCCAACTATCGTGCGTAATATTCAGGCCAAATTTTCTAACCATCCCCACCTTTCGAAATGGTCATAGAATTTTCAGTACTAAGTCGCGTACACAGCGATATGCACAATGTGTAGAGACAGTAAATATTCAACAATGAATTGTGTATTTTGGGGTCTGCAGAAAATCTCGGAGCATGTTAAACTACATAATTTATAGATTTTCTTTGTCATTATGAATTTGTATGGGTGTATGTATGCGTGCTTGAGAACATGCTTTTCTGTTTTATTAGCCAAGATAACTGATATCGGTATAGAATACCCTTTAAAAAGGATGGAAAGAACGGGAGGTCGATTGGTTAGCTATAGTATCCTTATTGTTGCCGTTTAAAGTCAAGTTAAGAAGCGAACGTATCTCGTCTCTACGTATTTGTCTATGTGGGGGTATGTGTGTGTATGTATGGTTATATGTATCTAAATGTATTTTTGTTATTGCTGTTTTAGTTTTCGGTGTATGTTGTCATAGTTATATCGAGAGAGATTTCTTTTTTGGCTATAAATACAATTGTTACCACAGGATATGCGTTCAAACACTAAATTGTGTTATCCTAGATAAAGTCGAGAGCTCTTCACAAATACTAATATTATAAAATACATAGCAAAAAGCAAAAAAAAAAAAAAAATAATAATAATAATAAAATAAAATAAAATATAAAAAAAGTGACTAGAATTTTATTAAAAGCAAATTTTAAATTAAATTAAAATTTAAAATTGTATTAAATCCATATATTGTGTAAAAGATTTTTTTTTTTCAAAATTCTTGAATAAACAAATATTTGGAATTATTTAAGTGATTGCATCGCTAATTAAATCACTAAAATAAAGAACTGTTTACCTTTAAAGTAAGTAAACTTGGCAATCTAATCGAATGGAGTCAGGCAGGCATTCAATTCAAGTCAAATATTTAATCGGTTTCCATAACTAATTAAACACTTTAAAGAAATATTTTGTGCAACTCGTTATAAAGCAAGAATTCCTTCCTTTGGCCTTGTCGTGCTTGTCGTGTTGCAATACTACGTCATTATTTTTGTAAAAAAAAGTTGTTTTTAAAAATATTTTTGTAAAAAATTCTTTATTTTCATGTTTTTATTAAATTTTTTATTTTTTTTTGTATAATTTTAACATTATAATTTATAATCAAAATACAATTTTGAATAAATTTTAAGAAGATAGTCTCAGCTGCCAGTGCTCATCTTACTTTAATTCACGCATTTATTTATATTATATAAAAATAAAAAAAGTTTAAGAAAATTTAAAAGAAGGAAAAGGCTTTTTTTTTTGTTTAAGGCAGAACACAATAATTAACATTAATTAAATAATATTTAAATTAATAGTTTATATTAGTTTTTAAATTAAAAAAAAAGGAAGCATTTTACAAAAGGAACGATGACTTGATAGGTGTAAGGCTTTCAGGAAATTTCGTAGCTCATATTTTCTATTGAAATTAAAAAGAAAAAAATAGTTTTAAATAATTAAAAAAAAATTGATGTATAGATTAGACCATGGGTTGGCTCTGGGATGTGACAAACACCTCTTAAAGGTTTCCTCCTCTAAAGTGGCGTGAGAAGAGAATAAGATCCTATAAGTTAAAACACAAAAGTTTATATTTATTTATCAAACAAAGAGAAATTTTTTCTGAAGTCTTATCTTACCTTATCTCACAGTTCTACTACTTAGAAATATGGAACGCAATTTGGAAAACTGTACCTAAGTACAAGGCGGTAATTAAAATTTAGGTAACTGACCCATTAGCGCTTGTTACTGTCAGAAATTGGCGGAAATGCTTCCATTAAGATGAAGAGGACTTTTAAACGGTTTAAGGTGCTGGCTTGTTGCACACTTTCGATGATTCATACCTTTTCAAGTTGCACTACATCACTTAGAGCTTGGCGAGAAAAGCAATCTTTAGAAATATTTGGGAACTTACGCCTTTTCAAAACCCTAACTCGTAAGTCACAAGTAAGAGTTCTTATTTTATTTGGAAACCTATTTGGAATCATGATCTGATATCATCTGAGAAATGGTTATAAATTTTTTATATCCATCATAAGGAGCATCTGTGAGCGTTTAGGGCAAGTAGTTATTGTGAGAATCTAAATCCGTCATTTAACAAGCCCAGTGATGATTACTCCATAAGTGGGGGCGAAGGCGTTCTACATGAACGTGTATTCTGCTGTGAAGATGAAATATAAAGAAGCCTTTCCCGATAGCTTGGATCAAACAGCCGGCTGTAGTGTTGCGCAGGACTCCATGAGAAAACAAAAGCCTCCCCTACTCACACATTAGATATAGATTAGAAATACAACTCTATCGCGAAACGTGCACTTATATACACCGCTATAACATTCCCACAGCATAGACACTTCACTGGGTTGTGAAAACGGGACACGGCACTTGTATGTGTAGATGGCTAGGCCCCGATCGATTCAATCATAAAAATCATAAAAAAATATAGTTCAAAATATATACGTAAAACGATGTATGAGCGACGTATCGAATCAGTGAATTTTTTCTCCATCATGGATAAGTTAATAATGGTTAAGAAATACGTCCAAAAGTGAAATTCTTTCGTTTTCCCTTTGCTTACTTTAAAATGTTGTCATGAGAGGGATTTGCTCGCTTCATTGGCAAAAAATCGAAAATGTGACGGCAAAGTTTTCTCTCCTCGTATAATGTCATTGGAAAATTATTCTAAGAATTTATTTTCAAATACTATACACACGCACGTACTAGTTTACTGAACAGTTTCGAGGAAAAAGTTATTGAATTATTGACTCCATAAAGTGGAGACATATTGTGGCGAAAACAATCTCAAGTGTTTATAAGAACGGACATAAATTTCATTTATGTTATTTTCCGGTTTACTTGCAAAATAACGTCAACTACGACTGCAAAAGGCCAAGACAACAGATATAAGGCAAATAAGCAGAAGCAGTAGAAGAAGAAGAAGGAGAAGAAGAAAAGCACAAACACACTGAGATAAACGTAAATAAAAATAATGAAATTTTTAAATATGACTCACACGTGTTTCTTTTTCTTTTTCTTGTTTTTTTTTTTTTTTTTTGGCTTTTTTGATCAACACTTTTGCTTTCGTATTATGATAATTTTAAAATTCTTTAACAAAGTATTATAGGCTATAAAATATTTGCAAACTTTTTTTTGTTTGCTTGAAACCATTAAAAATTCCGGTTTGTTTACTACGGCAAGCAAAGGAATGCAATGAGGATTTCAGACTGCGATTACCAATCATTGGAAATCGTTAAGATTTGAGTGCAATTCAAACTTAAGTACGCCGGACCAGCTGAAGAAACTTATTTAAAAGTTAACATATAATGGATTTTAAAATTTTAACTATTTTTACGTAAATTTATCGAAATTAAAAAGAAACAACACGTACCGGAGACGTAAGATATAAAATATTTAAAATACACAAATTGTTCTCTTTTTAAGGTAACTGAAAGCGAAATTTTTATTGCTGGGCAACAGCAGCAAATTGAAAAAGAAAAAGCAACAAAAAAAAAAAAAAAAAACAGCGACTATCGACTTCAACGGCACAAAACACATTTGTAGATCAACGTAAAATCGTTAAACCGGAAACGTAAAAATGCATTTTAACAAAATAAACAATAACAGCAACAAGAGCAACAACGATAGTTTAACTTCATCATCATTATCATCTTCATCTGTTGTGGCAGTCGGTGATGATTCTGTTTCCCCCTACTTTACCGCCGCCACTGTTTCGTCGTCGGCTTCATGGTTTCATGGCATGAATGCAAACCTTTGTTGGCTTTTTTTGTTGGCTTTGCTTTTTATGGCCCATCAGCAACCTTGCGAATGCCGTTATTTACCGACAAGGTCACATGCTGATGATTTGGATAAATTGCGTGAGCTCATGTTGCAGGTGAGTTTTCTTTTTCGTTTTCGTTTTTTCTTTTTTCCTTTTGTTTGTTGGTACGAACAACTTGTTGCATGACTGCATTTCATTGCCTACTGACATATCAAACTTAATTAAATAAATATGTTTAATCACGCCTCCTCTACATACTTTTCTCCCCATCTGTGCCTCGAGCAAGCACAGGTTTGTCAAATCCTCTTCGAAAAGTTCGCATTGAAAATTACACATTAGGATACGGATATCAAATGAGGGATGAGGGAAACAGCAATGCTATGTTCAGTTACGAGACAAGACCCTTTTCTTCTCATGCGTGTGTATTGCGTATTTGTTCAATTACACGTTAGAGTTTAAATTCAGCTAGAGTTCATGTACGTGTGACCTGGAATTGGGCCAAATAAAAAAAATCTCTCGAAAATAGGGAAAATATTTTCATTGGAAAACCAAAAGCATTTGAGAAAGACCTTTAAGCTAAAGTCAAACTTAATTGATTAAAATCAGCTCTCATGGGCTGCCAATAGATCTCATTTTTTTGTTTTCCATTTCAAGAATTCAGGGAGAATTGGATATCTGTCCTTATTTCTCTGCTGATGAAGCGGGAAGAGTTACAACGATGCATATAAATAGTGCGCTTTTTGAAGTCAAACAGACACACTTCAATGAAAGAAAAGCAAACTTACAAATCCCGATGAACTGATAACAAAGAAAACCCAAATGTAAAAAATTTCTTTTATTGCAGCCTTTCACAGACTAAAGGCAGTGTTGATATAAAATTTGATATATTGCGAGCAACAAATGTGTTGGCCAAGATTGTGTCCGAAGTTCCTGACCTACGGTATTTACACGATTGAGTTACTTTCTACCGAAGCCGTTTAGGCTTTAGGTTCCATGCTAGACTTGGGAATGTATTCAATATGTTAAAACGTTTACAATACCCCATAGGGTAACTTCAGTCATATTCGCCTGAGTGGCCAAGTAGGCAAGTAGTGTGATAGAGCCCTCAATAACGCCGCTAATCTTAGTTGCTTTTACTTTAAGACTTCAATAGTAATCATACTAAAAACTCTGGAGAGTCCGCCAAGGTATATATACATTTCTGATCTCCTTCAACTTCCGGAAGGAATTAAACAACTTCGTCTGTCCAATGTTTTGCGGTAAACGTTCTCCCGGTCCCACGAAACTCAGATTTCGGCTTTGAGTTTGGGAAAATTTATGAAAGTCCTTGCACGCAGGTTGGTATTGAAAATGGGTGAAATCGTCAAATGATACGCTTACACTGTAGTGTAAATTGAGGGTGCCTCCGCTTCTTTTTCGTCATCGGTCATGTAATGTTTGCTGACAAACCCGGCTTCTACAGAATAAATAGGGACACTTGCCGAGCGTTGCCTCTGTTCGCCTTGACGAGAACTTTAAGAAGAAAAGCAGACGTTACCTGTTCGCGCATCGTTTATTTGCCTGATAATTGGCGCTGTTTACGATTCAAGACTGCATTCTATATCAGCTACTATCCTTCCTGCCTTAATACTAAACTGATCAGTCGCATGTAGACAGTACTCCTAAGCTTCAGTCTATGTTCCGAAAGGTAAACATATCTTAAGTCCACGATATGTGACCATAATGAGGAACGATTGCGGTCCTCACAATGCATTTTTCTACTAGGACTTTTAATATGGAGGATATGGGCAGAGAAATTTCACCAAACGGAAGTGTTTATCAGAGTTTAATCTTGATATTTGTCGCCTGCCGCCGAAAGTTTTAAAATCGCCTAAATGAAAAAGGCGAGAATCTGTGTCCCGTAATAGCTAAACGACAAGCTCGATAATGAGGTCAAAGTCTCAACATCGATGCATTGAGAAAGAATATGTTGACAGTAAAATGTCGCGGGAAACGGGTGCTCAAGATTGACGGTAAACACAACTTGCTTAACTTATCAAATAATTGGTTGACCTGCATTTTGCATGCGCCTCCTAAGTTCGCCTGAAGGCAAACATGTCTTTCTTCCTTGTATGCATTTTTATTATTTGAAATTATTCGAAATAACGTTGCGAACATTATTCATTTCATGTTACATGACATGAATTTCCAATTTTCAATAAGAGTTGTTGTTGTATATATGTAATTACAATAACTGCCAATGATTACCTTTGACTTTTTCTTGTCAAGTATAACATTGCTAGACGACTCAAGCGCGAAGAAAGCAGCATTACGAACGAATATTGCTTCAAAAGCTGCCATCTTTTAGGTGAATTAAAATGGAATTTATTATGAATGGCATACATTTCATGCATTTTTTCAAAAAGTGAAAGGAATAACATAAATGAAACAAGAAAAAATATGCTGATAAACATCAGCCTGATGCACAAGTATTCGGACGATTTCCTATGTCTACGTATTGCTGTGGGCGGGCTTTTTTTCTTTCTCTTTCTATAGCTGCTGATGAGAGGTGCGTTCAAATTAGCCGGGTAATGATGTATCGATTTCTAACATCTTGACTTTCACATATACCTACATATGTGTGTAGCCAACGTTGAACTTACTTGACTTCAGTCTTAGATTAAAGCGATTCACACCATAAAACGTTGATATATTAATTAATGCATAGCTCGGCGTTGATAATAATAATTTTTGGGTTCATTTTTCATTTTTGTTGCAAATGATTTTGTTTTTTTTTTCAAATTATTTTATCGCAATATTACGCTTATCTCTGTTTGTTAATTTGAGTAATAAAATGTCTTGAATTCAAATAAAGATTACACGCAAGTATACAAATATATTCATATATATATATATATATATGTATGTATATTTATGTGGAAAATTCAATTACTCTCGATAATTAGCATAGTTCCCATGAGGAATGTGAAAATTGATGTCTCTTCTTCTTTTCTTTTAACGCATTTTGTCACATTTCTATATACAAAGAGTTTATTAACATAATTACCTGTGCTACCTTACTTACGTTTAACCAAATGTTCGCGAGGGTAACAATTGTAAAAATGTGCACAAATTTAACGCTTCTTACCTTTGGTAAGAAGATGAATTACCTATTACGAACGAAGATGGTACAACTAACTATGTCATCGTCGTCGTCGTCGTCGTTGCCGTTACGGCTGATGAGAAAAACAATAACATATAAAAAATTAACACATAAAAGACGCTCAAATAATGTTAACCGTAATTTAATGTACACTATGGCCTCACGCTTAGAGCATGAAAATTGTTAATTAAGTTGTGAATTGTATAATTATGAAATGCTATCACCAGTGGAAATCAACGAAATGATATGAATATGAAATCCTAATTAACTGCATGTCTTACGGCTTAAGAACGCGAGGACTAAAAATATATATTTGAGACTAAATTTTCTTTGCACCCACCACCGAAGCGTGATGGGTTTATCCATTTTGTCCAAACGTTTGCAACGCCCAGAAGGAGACCTCAGGTACCGCACAAAGTATACATATTCTTGATTAACATAAAATTCTGAAACGATTTAAGCACGTCCGTCTGTCCGTCTATCGCGACCGAATATACTTCTTCCACTTTTTCTTTCTTTCTTTTTGATTTTCATGTGTAAAGAAAGTATAAGACATTAGACAATAGTTTTCGGGACCCGCGTATGGACGTTGATTCCCCCGCACAGAAAATTCATATTATTTACGGAACACTTCAAGTCTCAAACGACGCCAAATATCAAAAGTTCATATCATTCTCGATGATTTGCCTAAGAGTTCATGCGAGTTTTTTGTGACACTACTTCTGTTATTTTCAAAAAGATTGAGAAATCCGCACGCATTGTGTTGAAAATATGCCGCTCAAGCCTTTCGCATAAGATCTGTCATAATGCCACCAAAAAAGGACTCGAAATCCTATGCCAATTAAACACACTTCGGCTGCGCTTGCTCTAATTCTGTTGCATGCTTCTCCTGTCATTTATATATGTGCAACCAAGGGTGATAATGCGTAGCTCTGTTAGCTTTATGCGAGACATTTTTTAAAAAAGTAAAGTAGTTTTGTATATTAAATGATTTGGGTAAGTTAGAACAGCAAAAAAAAAAAATGGAAAAAACTCAGCATGGTCTTGAATTGTGTTACGACAAATGTCTTCGGCCGAAAACAACAATTTGTAAATGGTTTGCTGACTTTAAAGCAATACATACCGCTATCCATTCTGATGATGCTGTGAAGTGTCATACCAAAGCGATGATGAGAAAAAATGAACACTTTCTAAAAATTGCTCTCGATAGTTGAAAAATAAAATTGCAAGAGATGCAGATGTCAAAAGGCGGTGCACTCATTAGTTTGTGTAAAGATTTCGGCACGAGATGGTTGTTTTTCAAATAACTACGGAACAGATATATCAGTGCTTTAAAATTACTTGAATTGACCTTCGAATTGCTGTCACACCCACCATACTATACAAATCTGTCCCGCAGTGTCTATTATCTGTTTGTAAATCTCAAATCGATGCAGAAAAGAAACTTTTGATGAAACGATGAGATCAGTGCAAAAACTGAAGGTTAATTTGAGTAAACTTCTCCAGAAAAGCATCCATGGGATGAGGCTTCCTTGACAATACGAAATTATGAGTCTTGAATTATCTTAGGAAACATCAACGATTAGGTTGCAACAAATTTTCCTTCTGTGTTTCTGTGTTCTGTGTACACTGATCGACGTTTTTGTCTTAATCATCGTTGAAAACTAAAACGACGGTTCAGCATTTCTCACAGTGCAGTCCTTTGTGTTAGAATATCTGCTCTGGTGCATCGCTAATAATCTCTGTTCAAAAATGTAGGATTTTCTGAAAATATTGCTTTAAAAAAAAGTTTAAAGTGAATCACTAGAAAAAACCCTATGTACGTTACGAGAGAAGGTTATTGAGCATCGAATGGATGGGATTTGCGGAAAACTTCATTGGTGCAAAAACATAGTTTTTAGAGAAACGAGATGAAATTTCATGCAGTGCCAAGAAGCGACTTCACTTGAAAAATACTGGAGGTTGTAAGCGGTGCAGTTTAAAGCACGACAGTGCAGCCTGCCTTTTGGAAGTCATCCTCCAATATTTAAGGCGACAAATGAGAATTGCTTTAAAAGAAGGTTGCTAGTTAGCAAAGACTTTTTAAAATAAAACTTGAATCTCGATGTTAAGTGAATATGGATTAAATAGCGAACTAGTCGTTTTTTTTCTGACAGTTTCTGACAGAGCGCTTTGTATTAAAAAATACTCATACTAAACTCATAATTGAACGCATAGTGAAGTGATTAGAAGGAAATTCTTAATTCTTTTATTTTCTTTTCTTTATAATTTTAAGATTTTGGAATCTAGTAACGAGGATTTGCAACGATCACCAAACGATGGCATTGGAAACGGCAACAGTTTGTCAGCTCAGCGAGCTAATTGGTTAAATTCTTTGGGTAGCCTGAACAATATGGATGCAAATAGGAAGTACAACATGCCAAGGGGTCTTTACGATAACGGACATTATTATTAAAGAGCGAAGCGATATTTCTAATCAATTTTCCAATCCAGTTTATATCCTGCAAAAATCAGCCAAGTCAAAAAGGAAAACTTTCTTATAAATTTTCAAAATTAAAGATATATGAAAAAACCACCTCAACGTTTAGATTAAAAAATTTGTAATGAATTAGAGATTAATTTAAATAACAGCGAAATTTAAAGAAAGGAAAGTCGACGCAAACTTAAAAACTATTAATGAAAACTAAAACAATAATTTTATTGTAGCATAAATTATTTACCCATGATGAGAATAGAAATTTCTGTATATTGAAATAAATAAATGTGAAAAAATATATATAAAGGAAAAAAGCAAAAAAGAAAAATAATGAAATTAAATAAATAAAAAAATAAAATCTAAAATATTATTATTATAATTTTTTCACCCTAAAAAAAATAAATTCCAGGACTAGAAGTAGAAGCACTAGCAGAAAGAAGTAGAAGAACTAGGAAGAAAACAAAGTGAGTATACCCCCAGTGGCGGGTATAAAAATAAATCAAAGCATTTCGAAAAAATTCGAAAACAAATGAGATAAATGTTCTCAAAGGGAATGAGGATAACAAAAACTCATTTATTATTATACCAACTACCGAAGGACGGGGCTATACTCGTACGGAAGGTTCAGAGACCCGACAAAGTATGCATTACGTCTGGTCAGAGTGAAACTCGAAATCGATTCAGTCATGTCTGTCCATCTGGAATTTACGTGGCTGTCTTCTAGCTGCAAAAATGATGATATCGACTTCAAATTTGGAAGTTTCTCTACGCAGATTAGTATTGAACACGGTCCAAATTGATCAGAGCACACGTCAGTAAAGCCTAAGCACAAAGCAACTCCTTTTTCCTAAAGAAATTTTTGGAAACGTTTGCTCATAACACTAACTTGTTATGAAGGCTGGAATTTTCTACGTTTACTTTACAGAAAACTCTACTATTTATGTACAAAAACGGAAACGATCAGCCACGCGCCAATCAAGTTATAAGTGATTAAATTTTCTTTTTTTTCAATTTTTTGAGCGAAGCAGCGCAGAAAGCTTGAAATTATTTTGGACATTGCCCAACTGAAGATATACTATGTGCCTAAAAGTGCGATAATTCTTAAATAAATTTCGTGGGGACGTGGATTAATATTTATCGTAACAACATGTTTTAGCGAACTAAAAGATAGAAGATGGATTTTATTCCATTCACGCAAGGGGGAAGTAAAAATGTGTATGGTGGTGGGAATGCGAGATTCGGTTTCATCCGAATACAACTTTCTTACTCGTTATTTTGTTCATATAAGAAGAAGAAGAAAGAAAACCATTTACTAATTGATTAATTGTGTTACGAAAAATGCGCAAAAGAATAATAATAATACAATAAACGTGGAGATTAAATTAAAACACTTAACACTATTGAGGTCACGATTATATATAAAAGATGTCAATGCAGGCGAATTGAGTTTTTTTCGCTTCTTAAACAAGCATGAGACGAGGGAGCATTCAATCGTTTTTTAAAACTTTTTTCTGTGTCAATTACTAGTCGAGGTCGCTCAAGGTTACCTGTCCTACGCTATTTATTGAGCAACAGATAGCTCTTAACTACAAAACGTTGGAGAGATACCTTAAATTTGCTTAAGTTTTTTGACTATTCCGGGAACTCGAAACTCGAAAAATTTTTTTTTTCTTTTGAACAAAGTTTGGAGGGGACTATTAGTTATACACAAAGTTAAAATTTCAGTAAGAAATCTAAGCCCATGTGTATACATACATATATATTGCGTTCTACAGCGTTGCCACTGAGATGCAAATGCTTAACGAAATCAATATAAAGAAGTTTGAGATCTTCAATGAAGATGACACCCATAATTGGACGAAACTACTCCTTGATTCGACATATATTTCGCGAGATTATTCCCAGCGCATTAGACAACAGTTTTAGTAGTGTTAACGGAATGTCTACTGTCGCACAGAGTATATTAACAGGCACTCTTAAGCAACACCTTAATTAGAGATATTTTGCTAATTGTTAGTCAAATTTTTATGATGGATTTTTACTTGATTTGATTGACTTTTTACCTGCTCAGAATGACTTCCTTATTTAATTTTGTCAACCCTGTAGTTATTTTCATTAACCCTTTTCTTTCATGAAGAAATTTTGCAGGTAAACATGAATATCGGTTGGAGTGTAACGAGGAGTTAAGTTAATTAGTTGTTAATGAACTTTTAGTTTAATTTTTATTGCAAACGACCTTAAATGTTGGAGCTCATGAAGATTGCCTTCTATCGTTTTATCTCCATGCTAGAAAAGACGACTTCACTAGTATCATATCATCTTTACGATATTTAGTGGTATTTTGGAAGTATTTTCTATTACGGTAAACAATCGTTGTGCCACCTCGTGTATCTCTGATAATTTTTTTAATGTGCCGCAATGAATGGGCGAGCCCGGTTTATCCTATTTTTTTTACAGGTTTTTAAGGACCGCAAATACAAATTTTTTAGTGAAGTGCGAAATTTTTTTTAACGAAATGACTTTTATCTTTTTATCTGGTTTTAGCTTTAGGTTTCAAACGATTCGATAAAATACTTTCTCTCTGAAGTTTTTGTTTGCGGAAGAGAAAGATGATAAACGACTGCCTTCATCGTCGCAACCATACTTCGCCTAAAATCTCATGTCATGGAAAGTACGCCTACACATGGACGAAAGATATAAATTTTTGTGTATTGTTCTAGGCGAAGAGGTGCAAAGCCCCCCTTGTCCATCCATATCGCTTTTGTTTTCATTCATTGATCGACAGTGGGAAGGACGTAATAAGAAGAATATTGCAGCTTCTTTCTTGTTCATGTTCAGAGAAGCTTTACACATTTTCAAGTATTTGCTTTCCACGAGGCAAAAGTGATAAAACATCTCACATAATTCGATTCAAAATTTTAAAGTTTTTTTTTTAGAAATTCTCATCATCTTCCATAAATCGAAGCAATTTTCTGATAAAATTGAAACTAGAAATAATTTCGTAAATGCATTATGCATAGAAATGCCGTTTGCATGTATGTGTACGTATATAAAAATAAACAAATCCAATTAATCCCCAACCTAAAAAAAAAGTCCAGCTGTTTTTTTATGGCATTTTTGGCACACATTCGTTACATAAGGAGCAACATTCTCAAGCTAGTAACGATGATGAACATTTTATTTCGGAAAAACCCACTGCTTATATATCAAAACTATTGCTATTATAAGATGGCATGAAAAATAGTAATTCGTGTGCACAAGTGCAAAAGCATCGGTCAGAGGAGAGGATGATTTGCTTTTACTTTTTCACTAAACTAACTCTTACGTCAGAGTTATCTCTTCGTTGATGATGTTGTGATGTTGTGGTAGGTAGGATTGCATGCAGCTCACCGCTGGAATTTCGTGTGGGTTAGTTAGTTAGTCGATCAAAGTGTGTTTTTCTTCTTTTCTTTTTTTTTTTTTTGAGTGATTTCTGTTTCCAACTCCAAGTTAGGTCATTGATTGGTGTCTGGATTAAATATAGTGTGAAAACAATCCCTAACATTATGATTGAGCGTAAATAAAAAAAAAAACCAGCTCTTAAGCAAATAATAAAATTTGGAAGTATTATACACAATTAATTATGATTTCTAAATTAGTTAACATTAATATATAAACTGCCGTCAACTTTTTCGTTTTTAAAATTCATACATAAGCAGTTTATTGGTACATCAACTATTATATATATACATATATATATAAATATGCATGCATTCATCTAAAGCCTTGGTCGCATAAATAGCCTACGCTTTGTTATGATAGTAAACATAACCTTCATTACAAGATTAATAAATAAATATTTTTTCAATTTCTTAGCGAATTATTTCTTCATCATTTCGCAAGAGCTTATCGGTCCTCTTTTACTAAAATCACAAGCAAATTTCTCACACAAGTGCAATAAAAATTACTTCAAGTTCTGTATAGTTTACGCTGTATAAGCATACGCCGCCAAATTTCAACAATTTTTCTTAATATTTGCGACTTCAATGAATATGTGAAAGGGGTAGAAACCTTCATATATGAAACGACCGCAGTTCTAGTGCCAATAAGTTAAAGGGATCTTGTAGGAAAATTGCGTTCAAATCTTTTGTGCTATAACTAGTAAATGCTAGTTTTGCTGAACGATTGTATTTATTTCAATTAATCAAACATTTTGAAATGTTTTACAGACAATTTTTTAGACAAAGGCAGGTTTTTCCCATTATCTTACAAGCCTTTTAAAAAATCCATTTTTTGTTTTCTCACGGCAACGTTCACTCTATTCATGTGAGCGTGGTTATGTGTTCATGTGCTAAGCATTCGCAGTTAGATAAAGTTTCATATTACTTTCTTGATTGGTTTTATACGTTGGCAGATAGGTGAAATTCTTACTCAATTAAAACCTGAAGGCGGCCATTTTTGCATATTACTTCAAAAATGATTCCTTCACTGCTTCGAAAAATTACTTTGGGGAAACTTGTTTGAAATTATTGAAATCTGGATGATAATAGGTCATACTTTGAATCATCCTGGAATTTATGGAACTTGATGTTCCTTTCTAGATGTGAACATAAGATGCTGATGGTTAGCCCAGTCAAAGAAATCAGTTTCAGTTCCGAAATTTTCTTCAGGATATAAATCATTAATTAGAGGCAATAATTAAATCGAGATTAAGTTATAAATCAAAAAATATGGGGTTTTTTCTTTTTGAACATTTTACTCAATCAAAATAACGATTATATATAAAAAATGATAATGATGTTAAACACAAAACTTACTTAAATACGGTAGCAGGTGATGAGTTAACGAGAGAATGACTTTAAAATCCAAAACGTAAATGAAATCAAAATGGAACAAGGATTGTCAGAGATTACAAAATTTCTTATCAATTTTTACATACGGATATATATATATATATATATATATATATACAGCTATATATACACACATACACATCTATGTGAAAAATCAACAATAAGTATACAATGTTATTATGCATATAGCAATGTATTCATAAAAACATAAATGGATATTGACAGCTGTGCGATAATGTTCATAAACTTAACCGATGATTAATGTTATGATACTTCTGAGACTGAATTTTAAGATCACGAGATTTGGCTGAGGCGAATGAGTGAAGGGTATTGAGTTTCACTGTAGACGCTGGTTAGTGACCAACAACTTGACCAAAAAACATAAACACGCATACACGCATGCACACCAATATGGAGTATAAAGTATGAAGTATGAAGACTTGAAAAAGAAGAAAAACAAAAAAAGTTACCGAAAAAAAGAAAAAACACTTGTACAATGATACACAATAACAGCTATCAGGGTGCTCTGATTATTGGTTTCGTAGACACTTTACGATGTGCTTCTTATAATACACGTGAAGAAGTGTTGCATTCATGTTGTTTTTCGTGGTTTCGGTTTTCTTAAGTAGTTTAAAGTGATTATAAATGAAGTTTATGGTGTTCATTATGATAATCATTAACTTAACTGGTATTGGTCAGTAAATACCAAAGATGTATAATAATGCAGCGTACAAGAAGAAGCTGTAACCTGAAATCTCCGACTCTGCCACATAATTGCACACGAATTGTTTGTTGTTTCAGTTTATTGGTTTTTTTAAATTTTTTTTTGATCGGTTTTCAGCAAATATATTACACGATGGTAAGATGAGGTAGTTGGGTAAGGCGAAAAACAAAAAAAAAAAAAAAATAAATAAAAATAAAAACACAATCGTTTATTGCATAATAGTTCGAATGTTCATATGATCGTTGTTTGACTTGGTTTTGTTTCTTTCTTCTTCTTCTTGGTCTTCTTCTTCTTCGTTTTTTAGTATTAATGATGATGGCCTTCTTTCCTGACCAATGTAAAGCACATCATACGGTACATACTCGTATGTAAATATTGCATTTATTCATTCACAGTTCGGTTATGAATACTTTGTCAAAATTTACTTTTTCTTTTAATTTGCATGAAAATGTTATTTTTATTTTCTAAAAATTTCCTGCTACTAAAATGAAGTTATTATGTTAATCATATGTTATGTGTATTTTGTAGATACGAGTACATCTTCTCCTCCAGATATCATTGCGAATTTACTTTCATTTTCTTGTTGTTGGTTTTACACTTGACAGCATTTGTAAGCCATCCTCTCTAATATATATGTTTTTTCCTACTACTACTACTGCTACCATCACTACTTTGTTGGCTATTGTTTGGGCTTTCTGTGGTTGGGTTTTCCTTCTCATTTCAATGTCCGTCCAGCCCACTTGCAAAACATCTAAACAAATATATTAAATTAAATTTTTTGGTTTATTATGTAACATAAGTGTGTGAATATTATATTATAAAAGGCTTAGAAACCTATCACAGAAAGCAGGCATGTCGATCATGCAGCCTATTCGATACCCTACACTTTTCACCGCATAAGAAAATTTAGAAATTTCCGAAACGTGGATGGATATCTTGTAGAACATTTTGAAAAGCAATCCCCTCTCTAGAATTCACATAAGCTAGTACAGCCATTGGCACATAATCATTTTTAATCGTGACAATACAATAAAAACATTTCTAAAGATACAGTTTAATCAAATCAGGACTAAATTGAAATAAAAATTTTGGAAAAAGAATTTTAATTTTAATTAATTCTATTAGTAGGCGTTTTTTTTATTTCACTACCCTACACAGAAACAAGGTGTGCTAAGTTTGTAGGAATGTACCCAATACTCAGAAGAACTTGAGATCGATCGACTTTTTGTTATACCGAGCTAAGTGCGTCTGTCCGTCTTGTTCCTTATTTTCAAACTACACTACCAACACTAATTGTTGACATATTTTGATGAAATTTGTTGCACTGACGTGCTGTGCCTCAACGACGAACGGTATTGAAAATCGTTCGGATCGGACCACTTTTTCGAACACTTCCCATGTGAGAGCTTATTTTGGAAAACCGTTATATGAATAACTGAATTAAGCGAAGCGGTGTAGGGTATTTAATGGTGATTTGCCAACCAATATTAAACATAAATGTCAATTTTGGTGGGAAAAAAGAGAGTAAATATAGTTGAAGGTATTATTTTGATTACCCGTAGCGATAGACCTTTAGATAAGGGCATAAGGATAAGACTTAAAAAAGAAAAAGAGAACTTGAGGTGAACTCCATTGATGACTGTACACACCGTCCCTGGATAGTAAGCGTTGGTTAGTTGAATTTTATGGAAAACAAAGCAGAAAGTGCCCTTAATTAGCTTAGACAGCGAAACTAAAAAAAAGAAGGAAGTGAAGTTTGCCGTTAATTACAATTGATGGATTCAGGTTTGTATTGGCGAGTCCCGCTCCTAACAAATTGCTCTAATTTAATAAGTAAAACCAGATACTTAACCTCGAAAAAGAAGAAAAAATCGAAATATATATAAATAAACAGGAAATGAAACTTCATCTTAATGTCGTCTCTTCTTCGAGTTATTTTAATCCGAAGCACATACCTACTTGCTTTGCATGTTAACATATATCTATCTGTATATCTAAAGACATCTGTCATTTGACAGCGTACAGAGGACTAATTGAACTTGTTTTTAGCTTGCAATGAAATCAAATGTTTCAACAAATGCTTGCATTTCGCATTTGCATTTGTATTTGTAGGTTAGAAAAATGCTTGAGAAAATCCATTCACTTAACTTCATTACAACATGTACATATTATATGTATGTATGTACGTGGAAAGAAAGAGGAATTAGATTTACTTTATCTAAAATGTTTAATGGCCGTTTTTAGCGGCTAAGAAGCGATATATTTAGAGAGTTAAAGGAATTGCAAAGGCTTACAACTGCTGCTGTTACTGTTGCTGTTTCTGTTGCTATTTGCTGCTGCTCGATGCGTAGATTAAAGATAAATCATTTCAATTGGAAAGATGTACGAACAATTTAAACAACAAGTATGCTTACATACATATATACATATATCCATACATACGTAATATGACTGCATCTTAAATATATTTCGCGATGCACGCACGCGTGCATATTTGTGACAAAGATGCATTTTGAGCGATTGCTGGTTAAAGTTGTTTGGAGGCTGTTTTGCGCGGGGACTTTGCTCAGTTGCGAGCTTGAGGTTATATATTTAAAATGAAAATATTAAGCAATATATGCATGAAGCATGCAATTGGTCAATATGTTGCCACGATTGCAGCTATTAATGCCGTATTGCAAAAGCAACTGCATGACGATCACAAAACTTGACCATTCCAGTAAATGTGGTGCAACTATTAACTAACTGAGAGAAATATTGTGGAAAATGTAAAAGAAAATAAAAATCTCTGGTAAAGTGCTTCGAAATGGATAGCACTTTGAAAGATATGTTTGACCGTAAATTTGTTGTGTGTTGTGTGTTGTAGGTGAAAATATATATTTCCTAAATAATATCTTAAAATGTGTAAAACACGATTTTTATGCAACGTTATCTGGTGGTCATTCAAACATTTAAGCAAACACTTAAACACACAAAAAACACATCTCATACCTATTTACTTACTTAAACGCACACTTACTTAGGCGCCTTCGTCATCATTTGAAAGGCAAATGCTGTTATCGAAATCATTTCATTTTGGCGAACTTGCTGCTCTTTACCATGCATTACGGAAATCGTGCTAAATTATGCGTTATGTGTTCACCCTTGATTGGCTTTATTAGGATTTGATTTATAGTTTCAAGTTTTGTGCATAAATATTTCATTTTCTTCGTCGCTTTTATTCAATAATAATATTTATTAAATCATTTCGCATTAAACTGAGAAAAATTGCACAGTCGAGGCATAGCGGGCTGTCCCAAAGATATGACAAATGATTTACTATAAAAATTAAGAGATTTTTCGTTTTTATTTTTTTTTATTTTTTCTTTATTTCATTATGTGAATAAAACATTTATTCAAATTTCGTCACCAGTAACGAATGACGTTGCAATAAATTTTTATGGCCACAAGCACGTGATGAACCTTCATTGACGTGGAATAATTTGTTATTTCAATGTGTTGCAATGATTCCTTAAGTGATTCATTCAACGTTCACACGAAATTCTCTTAACAATTCTAATATGATTAATAATAGGGTACACAAAGGTAAAAGTACGTAAAATATCTTGAGTTATCTTATCACTTATCTTCGCGATGATTAGTAAGCCAGGGTTTTGTAGATCAGTCACAGACATTGAGATATGCGATGTAAGTGCCATAAATTTGAATTTAACCTGAGTCTAATTACAAGTGAATGTTAGTTGCGAATGATAACAATTTAGTTAATAATAATTTAACCCCACCTCTCACAAAGCCATATTGCCTAAGCGAACCAAAAAGCAGAGCAAAAAAGAGTACATTAATATGCTTTACTAGTGGGAAGAATCCTAAGGCATCTTATCGACTAATCGATTAGTCGAAGTCCTTTTCACTGACTGGCTCGGTGGTCAGGACGATCATATCCAATATCCTACCGGTGAATAGGGTGCAATGTTCCTCAAATTTCTCTTGTGCTGATACCTGCGCTTACCCTAATGCAGGGCGTAATGTAAACACCTAGCGGTTTGTATTTGAAATGAAAACAAGTTCAACTCTACTTGCTGATGTATTAACATCTTCATCTTCATCTTCATCTTCATCTTCATCTTCATCTTGAGCTTAGCAAGTTTATTTAGAAAACATGGAAACATTAATTGCTCTACGTAATTATATGTAAAGTATATATAAATACAAGAAAATACTAACCTTTCCGAGTAGAGTTGTGTGAGAGTACCTACGATTAAGACAACGGTATTTTGAAAGGTTCGAAGGTCACATTAATTTATGTGGAATGCAGTGCAAAAACGCACACATGTGAGATACAATCGAAATTTAAATCAAAACTAACCGTCCGGTAGCATTCAAACTCTATAATTGAACTAAAAATCTAATTGATTTAAATCTCACAGTCATCATCAGATTTGATTTTTGTTGTTTTCTTCTTTACTTTTTTGGTTTTGATGAAAAACAATTACTTTTAAATGAAAAAATCATCTGCTGTTGAGTAACAGTGCAACATTTGGTCAGAACAAATGTTATGTTTTAATAATGAGCGCCGATGCTGCCGCTGATGATAAATGCAAAGTGAACCTTTTAAGAAAAACTTGAACAAAAACAAAACGCAAAGATTAAGAAAAAAAAAATAAGAGCGATCTCGTCTCTAGACTTGCAATGAACTTTGCTCACCCTATCTATCTGCGATTGGTAAAAATGGCGTTTGCGAAAACTACTTGAATCTATCGTCAATTTGCTACACAATTATGGGCGCAATGCTAAGAATCTGTTGCGGCTAAGTGCAAGAGTTACAACTTATTTGAAACACTTGCAACTATCTGTGACGGTATCATTTTTCTTAAAAAATCACAAAAGAAAAACAAAATCAGTGCACAATTTTGCAAAAAAAAAAAAACGCTTTTGAAGATCACCTTGAACATCATAACAAAAAAAAAAAAAAAAAGAAAAAAGCAAAGAGCACAGAAAACTTAAAAACATCGTGAAAAATTGCAGATAGAGAGCAACGCGTTAACAGAGCTGATCCGTAGTCTGCTCCGGTCTTAGGTCTGGCAGAGTTAATGAAAACGAAAGTAATAGCATATGGTTTCCACTATCATGCGATCCACAAAATACTTACTTACCTTAGTTATTGTACAACATAAGCATAGCATAGCTGGCGGCAGATGTCTGCTTCGTGGTGGTGGTATATGCAATGCAACAACAACAACGCGAACAACGTGCTGTTAAGTGCAGTAGCACAAAAATGTGTTGCTCACTCTGCATCCATACACATTTACACATACACGCGCATACACGAAGATACATACATACATGCATACATACATACATACATACATT
The DNA here is from genome assembly GCF_014805625.2 of Glossina fuscipes. Classification (NCBI taxonomy): domain Eukaryota; kingdom Metazoa; phylum Arthropoda; class Insecta; order Diptera; family Glossinidae; genus Glossina; species Glossina fuscipes. The sequence continues at coordinate 34,580,837 of NW_023998416.1, read as the reverse complement.
GATATATAGAAAACAACGGACAACATCAGATCGACAGCAAGCAAACGAACAGACAATCAACAAAATTATACCGTAACTGAACAACAGATACTCTGACTCCACGCACGAATTCAACGATAAAGTAAATTGGATCTGTTCACCATTGTTGTTGCTTCTTCACATAAGCTTTGGTGGCTTCGTTCCGTGAGCGTTGGTTTCGTTTTGGTGGGCTTTAGCGAATTTTTTTTTCTTTTAAGCGAATTTTGTCTTTTCGTTTGTTGGTTTTGTTTTTTTTTTTTTATTTTTATTTTTTTTGGCAATTGACGCTTGAAAAAATATCCACAAAAGCTACAAGACGTTCAAGTTGCCACAGCTATAAAAGAAACTGATGGACTTACCAGCAGTTACAGACAGATATAGAGTGTTGAGCAAACAGTACAAGAAATTGTTTAGTAGAGAGTGTGTGTGCGTGTTTGTGTATAGTGCAAGCTTACCTGAAACGAAGTGTGAAAAGTGAAAAAATATCCTTTAGAAAATCAATTTACGAAATATTAAAAGAAATAAAAATGAAGCGGTCTTATGTGGTATGTGTGTTAAAGTGTAATAAAAATAATTTAATTAAATAAACATTAGAAAAAAAAATAATACTTTTTTTTCGTATATCTCTCATAAGAAAATCTTATGAAAATTTGAAATTTTTAATTAATAAACATCATTTCTTGAGTTATTGAACTCGCGAAGCGTGTTCTAAGAAAGAGGCCAACACTGAAAAATCTTCATATTCTTTGTCACACAATTAGGTTTTCGTAGTTTTGGTAGCAGCAGGTGGAGCTGCTGCTCGTCCAGAACCACCTTCTAGCAGTTATTCCGCGCCAAATGTACCCAGTGGCAGCTATGGTGCCCCTCCACCCGTTTATGGGCCACCACAACAGCCGCCTGTCATACATAAGCATGTGTACGTCCATGTGCCACCGCCAGAACCCGAATATTTGCCGCCCAGGTAAGTTACTTAATTACTCTTATCATTCAATTAAAGAAAAGAAGAAGAAGAAGATAAATTTATGGGTGGAAAACCATTAATGGGAAGTGACGTAAATGATAAATAATTTTCAAATAACTCATTTGGGTCTTAAAAGCTTCTTGCCCTCTTCTTTCTCTTCTTCTTCTTGTATAAAAGTGTAAAAAAACAGCGAGCAAAAGCTCTTAGACCGTTATAGCACAACACAGCCAATTTTTACAAGAAGAAGTTGCTTAACGGTAAATTTTTATTTTATCATATCTACAGTAGTTTTGTTTAGAAGGAAAATAATTTTTGTATAATGCCAAGTGCTGTACGAATTGGACTCATGACAGGGAAAGTGTATCGAATTTTGTGACAGGGAGCAACTACCTTTAATTATTATAGGCAGACTACAGTCTCTTTAGAATTAATTAATTAATTTTCAATAATTCTTTTTTTCTATTGAAAGTGTTAAAGCGCATCTCATGACTTTTTACCCATACAAATGTACTTATTTATTTACTTATACATATATAATCTTGACGTCACGATTGAGGGGTCTTCTATGGACAATATCTACTCATTGGATGTCACACTAAAGGACACTAAAGTGTAATAATATGAGGTTATTAGCACAGTATTTAACAACAATGCAAGGACTAAAATAAATTAACCAAAGACGGTTATAACAGCGTGCATTAAAAAAAGAGGAGAGGCTAGAAATAACAGGGACAATCTCGGTGCTAAATATTTCACTAACCTCATTATTAACTTATGCAACTAATAAGGACATTTAAAGTATTGTGGGTCTCCCGGCATGGATATGCAAACTTTACCAGAACTAATCAGGCTCGAGGCAATTGTTTATTACAATCAAATCTGCTAAGGAAGTAGACCACAAGTTGAACCTTTGGTTCTTTTCTTTACATAATTGATTTATCGCAATTGAAAAGAATCTTTGAAGAAGAAGACGACTTAATATAATATCTGGCTCTATTCCCTCAAGGAGAATATATTCTTAATTACTTAGGTAAGCGGTAATCTAAGTTTACCAATATTTTATATTCCGGCAGAACTGCAGACTACAAAGACCTAATTAAGTTTTTAATCCCTTCCATATGAATTTAAGCGGTGATCATCCAGATCTTTAAGGAACAGACTTTTCTAAATAAGAGAGCTCAGAGACTTCACTTAGGAGCCTAAGTACGACTTACCATCATGGATAAAGAAAATAAGAAAATTTGACGAACCTTATGGAAAATAGAAATACATAGTTTCTTGTACCGGCGTTCAGACCAATAAATGTTCGTCTTTCGGTCTAAGCGAGGAATAAATCCCTGAAGTGTTAATTTCTTTTTACTCCTTCCGTGACGCCCAAGGTTTCAATAGCAAAAGATTGCGGATGAGAGAAAGGTAGAGGGATTTTTCGAAGTTCATTTTGATCCAGACATAAGTTGCGGAAACCTTAATGTGTTGTTTCGTACGCACACTCTTTTACTTTTTCCGTATAAATCACATTTCCTAATTGTTCTATACTGGATACTGGTCGTGAACTCTGACATTAAATCATTTTATTTTACGTTAACAACATTGTTTAGCATCTGTGCAAGAAAAGATGTTGCTTTAGAAAATTTAACGTCACCTTCCTCTTCTTTCGCTCTATCAATTTATGCGTACAAGATGCTCTCTAGACTTGTTCATAACAATAGCGCAAAAACTATAGAACTAAACTCTGTATATTCTATAATATATAAAATTATTAGTTAATAAATTTGCTAGAAGCTAAACACGTACGCGATTTCATTGCACTCGCATTTAAAGTGGCGTGCATGAGAGGGGCATGTCTCGAGGGAAATGCTGACCAGTAGACGATGATAGAGAATGAACTCTTAGTTTATTAATTAATTTGGGGAAAGAACAATGAATTTGTTGTTTTATCGACTCTATGCATAACGTTGAAATTGATTGTAACGATATTCCACTCGAATCCCAAAAAGTTGTTCATTTCAAAGTTTGTGTTCCAAAAAAGTAAAGAGTCAGAAAGACAAACAGAAACAGAAACAGAGACAGATATGTGTTGCTCATGAATTCTTGACCTTGAGTACTAAACATATTTCCGTTATCGAATATTTCTTTACTTATTTTTAATGTCAAAGTTGGTCACGGTTTTAAAATTTTTCAAGGACGAATGAAATCATTGATAACATTAAGTTTAGTACATTGTGTTTGCACATGTTGTAAGCGTGACGTTGGTTTATTCTGTGCAGAGATTAGGAAATGAGAAAATATCTAAAAATCTTTGGCTATTTCGAGATTTTTATCTAAAGAGAAAATGAGAAAATGCTTATTAGGTTCTCTTATTTCCCATAAACGTCAGCGTTTTAAAACTAAAATGATACTTGAAAAGTGACGATACTAGCCCAGTAGAAAAGTTTGTAGATGAAAAGCACATGAGAAGAAACATTAAAAAATTCGTTAATAATTGCTAATCCGTTAGTCATTAATAATTGAAACAATTAAAAATGTTCACACTTTAAAAAGTAATTGGAAATTGTTCAATAATTAATTAAATAATTATGACAGACATACAGACAATCTAATTCTTTTTTCCGACGATAGGATCATCATAGAAAATATAAAAGGATCGATATTTTCTCTACTAGCGAAGCCTGTGATCTAGCGATATACAAGTAGGGCTAAAGGGAGTGAGAGACATACGGTGTGAGCAGCTTTTCTCCACCGCCTTTGTAGAATCTGTGGCGAAATAGTTTTTATCGGAAAAATTCTGATCTATCTGTTAATGTCAGCATGGCCTCTGAGAGTAGTCCTACGGGAACAGCTCCAGCATGATGGTGGTTGTTCTCGTACTCAAGTGCGCCTTCCGCACCAAACTTGACCGTGAAATTACTATGCAAGTACAGGTTTTATCTAAAGTAAAATGGAGGCCTGCCTGATGGGGGACTCTCTGAGTATAAGCACGGTGGTAATTAGTAAGGATTGGATAGAGCGGGAACAGAAAACGCGGTAATATACGTTTTATACGTTCTGAAACAGGGAGAAAGCCCCATTGACCCTTGTGATGGTTAGTGCTAATGATCTGAAACCCACGGTACAGCGTTGGGAACGTTGGACGACACAAACTCATCCCATGTGCCATCGAGCATTGTGCTATTAAGCCTTTATAGAGAGGGGTGGCGGGAGGGTAATCACGTTAAGCTCCTACAAACATCTGTTCACTACGAATAAAAACTTGTAATACATCGGTCAATAAGTTTGTAGGATGATATAGAGATATTTCCATTATCGCCGAATCGATATGATTACGTTACATAATTTGTTGAGGGTACGACCCGCATGCAGCTGCTAAATGCAGCCCCTATGGCATCTATAAAGAAAAATCCAAAGAATTTATTTAAAAGGGAAGCCAAGAGGATGATGAGAGAAAAAAGATTCAATAAGAAAAAATGTCTTGAGTGAAACGACGTAACTCCCCCTCTTGTTTTGTTTTCAAGTAAAGCTTGTTTATGCAAACTGTCCCCACATTTATTACGAAACTTTGTTATATGGGAAATTCGTTCGGACAACTCTCCTCAATATGTGTGTCGTGTTACACAATCTACAAAATTAGCATTCATAAGTCAAACGGCAGACAATATGCTTAAGAAAGATTAGAAAAAATATATATAAAGGAAAAAAAAAACTATGTCAACTTGACGGCAGGCAAATAAATTATATAAAGAATTTTTGTATTGCATTACAATAAATTACAACACAATACAATAACAATAAAATAGCGAAATAACAAAAAAAAAAAAAAAAAACGATAATAAAACAATAGCAAGACAGTGATTTGTGAAAAAAAAAAAATGTACGAAAAAGCTAAATAAATATTTACACAAGAAACAATTATTAATATGAAATTGCAAAGGAAAAATTTATTTATGATTTCCGCGCCAATTGATTGATGACGGCGATGAGAGAGAATTACACTAATACGCTAAATACATGCACAAATACTGAGCAAATTTATAAAAATCAGGGGAACTTTTAAATCAACACTTAAGTGAATGACGCTTTATTGGCACAAATCTTTTTATATTCACTTTTTTATTTCTTTTTCAGTTTTTTTTTTTTTTTTTGTTTTCTTTCTTTTTTCTACGTTGAAAAGTTTATTAGCACGAACTAAAACAACAATATTAATATATATAAAAAAAAAAAACCAAAAAAAGAAAAAAAACTGATAAAGACTACTATAGCGCACTTATGAACACGTTTTGCATTAATAAATCATAAACCGTTAGTTTATAATATAAAGTACATTTTATTTACATATACACTGCACTAAAGACGCAATGTAACGATGATCGGTGCTTTGTTGTTTGAAATTGTTGCGATCGCATGCAATTGTGTGATGTATGCTTAGAGTGCACCTTTGCAGCATATATATATAGCACACATATGCACACAAGAGAAAGAGAGAGACAGAGAGATGGTATGGGATTTGTACACATATAATAATGCAATTACCACACACAACTAATTGGCAATAAACTCATCAATAGTTTAATAAGTTATTAATCGATTTCTTTTACTTCTTTTTTTTTTTTTTTTTTTTTCAGTTTCTGCCTTAATAGTAAAATAGAGAAAAAGGAGAAAAAAGTAAAAATGAACAAAGTGTACAAAGAGTACATTTTAAAGGTGAACATTATCATTGCATACAATATTTTATTGGGTGTCCATTCACTCGAGAAATTTTCTCTATAGAAGCAATATTTAGAAAGAATCGTATGTAGAGGAGGGTAAAAAAAAATTGCCTGTACTTGATTTTGTGATTTTAGATTAGATGGAACCAATCAACAATCTGTCATAAATGCATACGTCCATCCGTCCTTGTCGGATTTCCTCATAAACTCTTATTATTATGAATGCGTATTTGGCATAATAATGTGCGAAAGCATTTTTGTGATATTTTGTTAATACGTTTCATTACAACCTAATTTCAACTTGCACATACTCTATGTTTAACGAGTCTGCGTGCATATCGCTAAAGACTTCGGTACAGCTAACTGGTTAGACAACGTTTTCGGCTAAGTTTTTTTTTTTTCTAAGTAGGAAGTAGAAACAATAACAGATAAAATTGATTTTTACTAAAAAGTCTAGACAAACTTCCGTAAGTGAAATATCACTCAATAAGTTCGTAGGATTATCACCGTTTTCGTGCCTGTTCGCCATTCAAATGCACTTATAACTTTATGAAAGATGCACTATTGTTCTTTGTTCCTTTTCGAGACAGTTGAGTTTGTATTATACCTTGCGCGTGTCAAAATGTCTGCCGACATTTGCGTTTTCTGGTCCGTTGTAGTGATGAATCCAAGTTTCATACCTTTTCTTATATCGCATAATAATTAGCTTTTTATTTCGTCTAAGAAGCGCCAATAATCATTTACCAAGTGAGCAAACACGACAACCGATTCAATAAAGGCGCAACATCTATAGGAACTTCCTATGAACTTATTTCATTGTGATAAAAATATTTTCGGTATACGGTTCCCATATCTTTGCAATCATTAATGCAGGGAGAGAACACGTAGTAATATTTTTGATTAGAATAAAATTTTGCAGATTTTTAGTTGTAGTCGTAATATTTCTTGTGGATGTTTGGGACTAGGATCCGAACGAATACAATTTCCTTCTTCTTATAGTTGCTTCTTTGTTTAAGTTGGCGGCTTTGTCACATTTCTAATGTTGCAGTTTTTAAATGAAGTATGAGTATATCCGATTAATCGAAGAGCACGCCGAGTAGATAAAAGTTTAAAATTTAGTAAAAAAAAATAAATGAAATTTATTTTTCTTAAATATAGTTTCTTTTACACTTTATTTAGTACAAGAAACAATTTCGCAACTTTTCTATATTCTAGAGTCGAATTCTTGTTTCCAGGTTTGGCTGACAGTTCCTAAATATAATATTTCATCGTGTAGGTATAAAGTTAATTATTTGAAAAATTGGGCTGTGGATTTCGAAAAACAATTTTCGCCAATTTGTTCAACTTTGACTGAATTTAAATGGAATTCTTTGGTCTATATCTCCATTCCTGTGGTATAGCCAAAGATTTCTTTTGCGAAAGCATATTGAAGTGCACTTCGCCGCAGTGCTGGCGCATGCTATGGTGAATGATGGTGCTTCACACATGTTAAAACAGGACGCCAACCAATAAATTGAAGAAGGTACAAATGCTATCCCCTCTTACAAAGTGAAGTGATTGAGTAGGACTTTATCAATTTCCCAATCTCTTCAGTTAAGATGCCCTTGCCCGCAGCAGTTTCAGTTTCACCTGAGGTTAGTTACCTTTCACCGATAGTAATGTGATATATAGAACATGTTCAGTATTTGTATATATTGAAAGGTAAATGTTCGTAGGATTACCTATCCAACTTAGAAGTATCCCTCTAGTCAGCGATAGTTTTGCGTTTCTATAGAAACAGGGCAGATACTTTTGGTCTTACGATGAACGAACTTCTTACAGAATATTTGCGGGCTGCGACTAATTTCGAATAATTTTACAAAATAAAACCGACTGCTGCCTTTAAGCCCGAAAGAATTAACAGATCGACTTATTATTATAGAGAGGGAAGCTTCGAAACTTACAATGTTATCTTTTTAGTGGACCTATAGTGCAACTCTTAAATAAATGCTGTCTGCTAATTAGAGATTCAAAACATGACTTACTTATTATAAGAGTTACGATTCTCAAAAGATTTTGCTGCGTATTTTCAAAAAAATCTCAATTTACTGTTGATACATTTGCAGACAAAGCTTTGAAGGCCTTACATAAATGGAAAAGAAACTTAAATTTTATTCGTTTTCATTTTTCTTCAGTTACGTTATCTATTATGATCTTTATCTCACATTATGACCCCGGCCATCATTTTTTTTCAACTTTTAGGCGTTGCCATTGTGTGGTCATAAGCAAAGATGTATAAGTTTCCGTCATAGATACGCTTATGTTGACTTACTTATGTCGTTTGTAACAAACAGAAATATGTTGTCAAAAAAGGAGTTACAGAAAATGTACTCATGATCAAGACGATGTACATATCTTTAGAAATCTCAAAGCAAAACTTGAGCTCCAAAGCTTTCCTGTTTAACAAATTTGTCAATGTCTGTCTATCTAACAATATCTCCTTGTAAGGGTTTTTGTGTTCGTACAATTGCAATAATTTTATCACACTAGGCGCAGTAAGGCCTTCTGATTTAGGGTTATTGCCACGGCCATTGACGGGTACCGATTCACACTCAATTCCTTCCGTTTGTCAGTGGGTGTCGAGGAAAAGTATGCTCTTTAAATCTCCTAGACAACGTCTGGGCTTGCTTATTTTCCCGATGATAGAATAGTGTGTCGGAAAAACTTTTTTTTTACTTTGGAATATTGATACTACCGTTTGTGTGCTCAATAGAGAAGACTGAAAAATATGTAAGGAATATGTAATCTTCATACTTCGTCTTGAGCCGTCGATAACAGGTATAAAATAGACAGGCATATCAGCAATCTGTCCAAAAACTCCGTCAGTTGAGTGAAGTGTAGAAGTTAATTAAATTAATCCGTTAATTATTTGAGCCGGTTACTGTAAGGTATTTCGAATGCGTATACTGGCGAGTATAGTTTTCCTATCTTTTGTTTAAACTGATTGCTATTCTTTTTTAATGTAATGCTGTGTATCGCCCAATAAGCAACAATTCATTCATTCATCTGCCGGTCTTTTTAAAAATTCAACTAAGCGTGCAACTAATCGACAAAGCATGTTTTCTATGCTCAAGTTGTAGCAAAACTTCGCTTGTTGTCTGGTCATGTCGATGCAAGTGTATGCCGTAATTGTTTTTTTCTTTTTGTCATTGAAAATATTTTCTTCTCTCCTTCGGAAAAAAAACAAGACCTCAATATCTCTCAGTATCCATACATAACATATCTAATGTGCAACCGAAAGCGATTATTTAAAAAGTACACGAATACAATTTCATCATTTTGGGAATATTTTAGGCTTTAATGCGTTTTTCCCCATTCGATGTGATTTCTGCTTGCTGACCGTTTATATGACACTTTGATTGCTACGATTGCTTGTATTTTATTGGTGAGTGAAAGGAGACATTTCTATTCGCATTGATTGAAATCGCAATATTTTTGCAAAGATTTCCTTTTTTTTCAAACCTTTAGGCGTGCGTTTGTCTTGATTTTGTTTTGTTTTTTTTTTTTTTGTTTTTCTGTTTTACTTACGTTTAAGACTCGATTGTCTTGATTTTCTGCAACTGTTTACCGAAAAAACAAACCAAAAAAAGTCCCCGCTTGACTTCGCCAAAAACCAAAAGAGAAAAACAATTACACCTCGCGATTTAATTCAATTATTTTTCATAATGGATGCAAAAAGTCGGGCTACATAAAAAAGGTTTGAAGCATTTGAAGACAAGACACAAGACATATACTGTCACAATTGCACTATGATTGAACGGATAATTGTATGACTCTTACAAACAGTTGCTGGACAATTAATTCACAAATTTTTAATTTCACCATTTGTGATCCGATCGTATTACTATAGATAGATATTCTTAACATTGCTGTCTCTTTTTTGACTTGGCGGTCGATCATCTAAGATCGCGTTGACTGGAGCCAATTTCATGTCATTTAATTCCTTTGATATGCGTTCAACTTCAACTTCAAACATTGCCAACTCATTTTCTGTTCGCTTTTCATTATATCGCATTTGTTTCTATGTTGCAATTGTTTTTTTTTCTAAGCTGATCTAACTGGTTAATGTGCTATAAATGTTTGTTTCGAGCAATTTCTGTTAAAAGGTGGGTGGTCTTGCCTGCAAGTTTTTCTAAGAAATGTGATGTGATCGCGGCTGAAAAGTCTTGAAAAAATAAATTTTCAATAATCCTTGTCTGCTGACTATGGACGTGTGCGTGTGTTTCTTGAAGTTATTTTCGACAAACCATAAATTTTCCTTTCTTTGCTAATTTTAGATAAAAAAAAAAAGAGTTTTTTTTTGTTTTCATTTTTCATTTTTTACTTAATTTACGGCAAGCACACGAAAATTTCAGTTGTTTAACGTTCCGTTTACGATTTCAGTGTGTGTATGGATACCTGTGAGTAGATTTATAAGCACTTTAAATGCACAAATACATTTATAAAATATCTGTTCGTTTGCTTGCATACAATTTACTGTAACATATGATTATTATTATCATGTGTGAGTGCATGTGTATGTCTATTTATTTTCATGTAAACTTATAACGCTATCATGTAAGTCATTTTCAGCGTTTGTGCGTTTTATTGTGTCGCTTATTATAAGCGTCAGTGCTTTCATTAACTTTTCTTTTATTTTCTACCACGAAATGGTATATAGCTTGATATGCTGCATGCATTAAAAAAATATTGCTACGTTTGTATACGTTGTAATGTTATATATTTATTTTTTATTTTTATATACACACATGTGTCTGTAGACGTTAACATTAACGCAAAGTACAATGAAGACGAATAACAACTAAAAAATTAATAAAACAAAATGCTTCCTGAATTATGATATAAAACTTGCTGGCCGCTGAGACAATCTGAAGCAAACCTTATACAGCATAAGTATACATATTTAATATTCCTGCAAATATATACGTCGCCGTTTTTCGATATTGATTGAAATGAACTATTGCTCAATAGGTTTTCTATACTCTTCGTTTTCTTTGTACGGTAAATCTCTTTAGAACGATTTTGTTATCAGATTTTTTGAGTTGATTTCATTTTTCTTTGCACTTTATAATAATTGCTAATTAGGTTTCAATTTTGATAGAAATTCATTTTGATTATGATTTCCACGGAAATTTGCAATCTTTCGCCTCGTTTGCAGCTAGCACCTCTTATGTCTTACTTCCACGCCCTCGGTTTGCTTAAATATTTTTATATGCAGATGACTTTAATTCGCTTTTATTTGTAAGTCTCTTGATAGCCCATGGCCGTTCTGGTCTAAAATAAATTGCACGGTCTCTTGCTGTTATCAGTGTTATCAATTCAATAGATGGAAAATATTGGTCGCCTCTACAATTTACACATAGAACTTATTATTAAGCAACAGCGCAAGCTGGGTTTTATTAAATGCTAAACAAAATAATTTAACTACTCTTACGTAACGAAAAGACTGCGCATGACCCCGGTGAGAATTATTCTCGAATACGTTCCGATTGTTTGGTCTCCAAGCTATCAGTGTCACATTGGCTGAACTAAACTTGTCCGTTCTTCTACGTGGACCTAGACTTATCTATATATCCTCGCTACAAATGTTCAGGTATATAATGCGATGTACCGCTTAACCAATTCTTTTAAACAAAATTAGTTCTCCTACGCTTAACTCGTCCATTTCATTTCATGAAACTTAAACAATGCGCACTCCATTGTGGCCTTTATAAAATCTCCGTAGTGGTCTCCACAAGAGTTTTAATGGCATTTATAATTTAATTTCAATATCGAAGTCGAGCTGAACTGAATTAATAAATGAATAAGTAACAGCAGTGAAATGCGCGCCTGGGTGTGTATGCCAAATTTAATAGCGATTTAACAAAGATTGATAGAAGCCGCCTATATGTGCTGATATGAGGAAGCATGACACAAAAAAATCAAAAATTATTTCTTAAAATTTCATAAAACGAACTGTCATACAATAGAAGGAAGAAGAAGAATGCTATTTGTAAGGAGTGTGGGGAAGTTGTTAAATGAGCACAACAAGGCGTTTTTCTCATTTAATTTTCTTTTGGTTTTGCTTACTCAGTCTGTCGATATACTCTTTATGTAGCACATCACGTGATTTAGGGAACAATTTGTTTTGTTGTTCTTTTCACATTAAAGTTTCTTAAATCTTCATATCCTTTGGGTTAAACGATGTAACATGCTTTATAATTTAAAATATCACATCGGCGTAATATTCACAAAAGATCTGAATAAAAGAAAATAGAAACCTGCGACCAACAGTAAGATGAATAGAATTCTCCAAATGACTAAATTCCTTGGTTACTTTTAGATGAATTGGTCAATCAGAGCACCTTTAGATAGGACGAAGAAAGTTTTGAAACGATTTTTGCCAGTGATTATGATTTAAGAAGTAAAAGGAACCGAAACGTTGTGTTCGCAATAATGCAAACGGCACTCGCTATTCGGGAAAGTTCTCATAAATTAAGCTGAGATATTTTTTCGAGAGAATTTCTGGGTATTCGGAGTGATTGCATTTTCGAAGCGTTCTCATTTTTTTTTTAACCTGTTAGGGACACGGTTCTAATATGTTTCAGGGAATTTTTCGCAACCGATTGTTTATATCTAATTTTATTTTTCTTAATCAAAGAAATTTTTCTGACTTGAAACAATTTTAAGACGGTGATGAAATTTGCACTTTGGTGAAGACAACCCCTTTTTCTCGTAACAGATCACCTACTGCGGTGGGTGACAGATTACAAACAATTCCAAATGCTTTAATCTGCTGCAGAAGTACAAGATGCAATGAGAAAGAACAAGGTTTCTGTTGGGGTGCCTCTGTGCCATGAGAACCAAAAGACAGACAGACCTATCTATTACTCCATTTATAATCACTCCCAAGCTAGCTAGCATTATGGTCGCTGCGTACGGCATTGGAAGTATTTAAGGAAATCAATGTTTATGTTAAGCGGAAATTGCGATCTCTGTGCAGCTTGGCAGACCATTTGAAATTAATTTTCTTATAAAGATTAATTTATTAACTTGATTAATTGTAATTTGGTATAGTAATTATGTACAATATAAAATTTAATGTTTTCTGATTTATGTTTTAGAAAACCAATATTACCGCCACCGCCACAAAAGCATTACAAAATTGTGTTCATTAAAGCTCCCTCGCCACCTGTTCCAACGCCACCGGCAATACCTCCTCTCCCACAAAACGAAGAGAAGACATTAGTTTATGTGTTGGTTAAGAAGCCGGACGATCAGCCAGACATTATTATTCCAACACCACCGCCCACTCAGCCCAGTAAACCGGAAGTGTACTTTATACGCTATAAGACGCAAAAAGAAGATAATGGTGGACCATATCCGAACAGTATTGCTCCACCTCCGTCTGGCGATTATGGTGCTCCAGCTCCGCCTTCAGGTCCCTCAGCGCCCAGTTCGTCATATGGAACGCCCTCACATTGAAAACATTAAGAAACGAAATCAAAGAAATTCGAAAAGGATGAAAGGCTTAATTAACTCTATAAAATGGAAAAATGATAAGTGATCCACAAGCTATCTTAGTTATCTCCTCCATCTACCTTGAATAACTATTTCCGTCACTGTGTTCATTTTGTATTATATGTTGTACTCGATCTATATGCATCTTGCTCTTTGCTAACTCTCGACTAACTCACTCTCTTGTTATTGTTACGATATCATAAAAATAGTTTTTAACGAGTGACAAATATCTTTTTTGTTTTGTTTTGTTTTGTTTTTTCTTACTTTAAGTCTAGATTAATAAGAAAGCAAGCTTTTTTGTTGTTTCATTTAAGTTCTTATTAAGCAGCATCGTCGCACGATTGCAGATTAATTTAATGCAAATTAATTGCTGCTTAAATAGCTGACTGTGCGTTTGTTTCATACATGCATGCATGCATCCATGCATAAATACATACATACATACATATATACATACATACATACATACATATATACATGTAAAACATTTTATTCATATTTATATGTATTAAGCATTTTTAAATATTGTTTGTATTTTAGGTGTTTTTATGCGTTAATAAAGAAGTTTTTTTTTTAGATTTTTTATACACAAAAACAGAAACAAGAACAAAAAAAATTTTAATTTTCAAGTGAACGCGATTTTTATTCTACATGAGCTTGTGTTACTGTTAAATAACGAACAAGGAAAACTCAAGTTTTGTTTCATATTGAAAATAATGTCTTGGGCGTTGAGTAAATTTTTTTTTGGTTTCAGTTTAAATTTTTGCTATAAAAGCCAAGCATCGAGTTTATGGCAATGTGTGCTTGAGATCAACTTAAGTATCACATAACAGCTGTGTAGTGAAGGAAGCAAGTTGACATTATGTAGAGTATAGCGGTAGCGTTTAACACAAGATGTAGCTAAGCAGTGAACTGCAAACTGTGCTCGAACACGGAGGAAATTTTTGCCACCCGTTTAACTAGCTCAAGATTAGTTGCAATCAACTCCCCCATAGGAGGTTGAAAGCAATGCTTTCCCTGCTTTTGTTTTATTTTCTTTGCTTTACGATAAATAAGCAATAACCCTCAGAAGAGTGGAAAAAATTTAATTTAATTACCGGTAAGTTTGCGTGGACACGGCCGATTGGTTCCATTATTGGGCCTAGAGAGTGAAGCGACTCGCAAAGCAAATGTCAAAAGTTTCATCCTTTCCGAGTATCAAGCAAAAATTCAAAAATTTTTGTTAAAAAAATCTGAATTGCGTTCAGGTAATGCTTTATTACGCTCTGACCAATTTGGCCCATTTTCAGTGCCAACCTGCGTGCAGAAACTTACAATGTTTCTATCAAATTTAAAGGCGGTATTTACATTTTGGCGACTGGGAGAGTGCCAACAATACACACCATACAGACGGACAGACATGGCTATATCAACTCAGAATTTCACACTATTTCGGAAAAATTTTTAAAAATGACAAGGTCGGAGCCGTATTCGCGAGACGCCATCAATTTAAGGGCCTTTGCGGCACGCAATGGACGTAGTTCAAGTTTGTCTTAAAAACGAGACAACAAATTTAATTTCCTCGTCTACAGCTAGTGAAGCATGTAGGGTTTTTTAGAAAGTTTTATCTTTGTATGATTGATGAGGATTTCAATGAAAAAAGCTTAGATTGTGACCATGAAAAGGGCCCTGTTTAATGTTTAGGTCAAATTATCGCGCTTTGCCGGAGAATGTCGCTTTAAAGACATTGTAAGAAATTCGAATTTTGTGATCATTTGAAATAGTTCCACGTGCACAATTATCGTTTGAAAAGTCATTCTTGACACTTAAAAAAATAAATTGAGCCAATAAAACCCGAAAGATTGATAATTTGTCAAAATTTACAATGGCTTTGCTTCAACAAGAAAAATAATTTAAGCTCTCGAGGGATATGGTTTTTTTTTTATATATATCTTATGAAAATTTGTATTTATCCTTGTGTAGGATAATCTGCGATAGTTAGGCTCATGCATTAATTTTTTATTAGTTAGCAGACCAAAGCAGTTAGGGAAGAGAAGAGAAAAGGTTGGGAAATTCTGATATTTTGTCAACTTTTTTTTCCCGTCTAATGGCATGCAATCAGTGAAAAGTGTTGATAATATTGCACAGCATTGTAGTGTAGTGGCATTCAAGTCAAAAGAATTGCGCCAACATCAACCACACAGCATTGCGAAAGAAAGGAGGACGAGGAAGAGTACCGAACAGAGAAACTGAGAATACCTTTTTTTTTACTTTTCTCTACTATTCTTCAACTATTGTTGAGGAAAAGGGTAAGAATAGCTTTTAGTACTTCATACTTTTTTATGATTGCTCCTTGGCAAGAGAAAATAGGGAAATCGTTGATTTGAACTCCAAAGTTATTAAAGACAAAGGAGCGTCGCCATAAAACGAATGAAAAGTGAAATAATTTCTTCTTTTCTTTTTTTTTTTTTTGAGCTCAGCGTCAAACAAAGCTGATATACTAACAGAAACATGTCGTTTGCAATACTCAGACATATATTTATATTGAAACTGTGTTTACATGTAAACTTGCTCTTGAATGAAATTTAGGATTAGGTCAGTTATGGCGGGTCGTCTTCTTTTCATCGAATTAACAAGCATCAACTATAAATGTGAATCCTGTTTTTTTGTACACAGCAAAGAGCAAGTTGAAAAATGAAAAAAGTAAAGAAAGAGAAAATTAGAAGATAATAAATGTAGAACTTTTCAATAAGAAGTGTTGTTTTATATCAACAGAAAAATGCAGCCATTTTTGTAGGGGTTGTGCGGAAATGAACGTTTTGATCTAAATCAAGTCGGTGAAAAACATTCCGTGACGCAACCCACTCGTCGTGGCGGTCAACCTAACAGTAGTACGGACAGTACACGAGCTTGGATGACAGCGTTAACTCAAAAACCGCCATTAACTGCCCGTCGTGGTGGCTGAAGAGATTGTTCGACAACCTTTCGTGGGTTTTCACAGCCGCAGGAATATCATTTGACTTGCACTGGATATCATTTGACTTAAAAAAATCATGATTTTTCCTTTTCACTCATATTCATATTTGTCTCGCCTTGCACGGCATCGTATCTATCCGCGCTTAAAAACCTTATTGATTGTCATTGCAAAGGCAGCGGCATGTTGACAATTCGAAAATGCCGGGAAATTTAAAATGACATGTCATCTGCAAAAGATGGGAAAACTGCTTTAGAGAGATTTAAGCTTTTCGCAGGTACTAGTGTGAACCTCGGATTTGAAGGCTTAGTCTTATCGGAAAGGCCTTAGTATTCCGAGCGAAGGTCAGATTGTAGCTGGGTTATGTATCCAACTAGGAGCGGTCAAATTACAACTTTTTGGTTTGTTTTTGTTACTTTAATCAAAATGTCTTTAGGCATCGAAAAAAACTCTGTTAGAGAAGCGAGGCTGTTGAAGAGGTGTTACTTTTCCTTTATTAATTTATAAGTATGTGAATGACTGAATATATGAATGATTGAATATATGAATGACTGAATATATGAATGACTGAGAGTATGAATGAGTATAAATTTTGTAGGGTGATATTAATTTTTGTTTTTTTTTTTATATTTAATTTAGGTGTGAAATTAAATTAACTTGAAAAGAAAATACTTAACGATCAGTTGGTTGTATGTCGTAATTAATTGAGTGCAGTAGAGGACTAGTAACAATTGCTCCGATTAATTAAAACCATTAAAATTTATTTCATTCTCAACTTTAACTATACCAACGCTCAGCATACATCCATATAAAACAATACGTACATTTACATTTGTCAAATATTAATATTCAAAAACATTTACAGACCTGAATACGTTTGCCCGAGATTACTATCGTTTGAGTATATATTTTCTTTATTGAGATATAATTAGTTTTTCGTTCGCATAGTCGTTACAAAACTGCGGGAGGGTTATTGTAAACGTCTGCTGGGAGTGTTTTTTTTTATTTTC
This sequence comes from Glossina fuscipes, assembly GCF_014805625.2. Taxonomy (NCBI): domain Eukaryota; kingdom Metazoa; phylum Arthropoda; class Insecta; order Diptera; family Glossinidae; genus Glossina; species Glossina fuscipes. The sequence goes on along the minus strand of NW_023998416.1, from coordinate 34,563,653 downwards.
TATTGAATCATAAACATACATTTATATAATGTTGCCGATAATAATTGTTATTATGTATTATTGTTATATATCACATATATATACTGGGTTATCATATGAATAAAACACAATTACGCGAAACTCTAAAATTGTGATTAGTGTTCAAATGCAGTTCACATTACTTTTCAATACGTACGCATATGCGGGTTAAGCCTATTCAATGCATTTTCATTTTCTTTTTTCTCGCATGTTATTAAAATTAATCAACATTTCGAAAGGATAGATGAGTTATTATTACAGTAAATGAGTTTATTATGCAAATATCAGCGGGTCAGTCTGCAATGAATTAAATCTTTTAGTAGTTAACTCTTTATTATAAACTCTTGTTATTATTATTATTACTTTAGCTAGAGAAGGAAATTTTAAGACTAATGTCTGTCTCCAAGCACTATCGGCTGGCTTTACTGGAAACTCTACCGCACTTGACAGATGAATCGACGACCACTGACAGTTGTTACCCGAGATCTTTTGTCTACTCGGCCACTCAGACCGTACATACTATTATCACAAAGTACAAAATGTTCCTGACAGTAAAACTAAACTTCATAAAATTATATTCTGGAAGATTTGAAAGCGAGGCAGGGGATAAGTTCTTTGCTATTTGAATCAATCCTAAAATTCATATAAATGTTTATGAAAGAATCCAAAACCGTGTTAAGTTTTCGAATGCGTTTCAACCATTTATTTTAAAAGTAAGAGAAAAATTTTGAAAACATACTTTTAGGTGCATATAATTTAAATATTTGCTGGCAAACAAGAAAGCGCGGCTGATGCTCAATTGTGAATTAAAATTATAAATAAATACAAATTCAAATAAATAATGAAAACAAATCAACACATTATAGCTGGATATACCCTACACAGGTGTGCTAAATACAATTCTTGATTTATTTTCGTGATGAAATAATAAATTATGCCTTGTTTACATGTTTTTTTTCTGCTTTAAATACAAATGTATGCGTTTAGCTGCACTCTACCTCTATCTTAATTCTATCTACAATTTATCGGTATTCGAAGTAATGTTGTGGAAAAAATTGCTCTTTACTCGTTCATCGCTTTATTCAAGCAAATCATATGACGATTTCGGCTCTCCTTTGGCATCCCAAGAGAACTCAAACTCATTGAAACAATCTTCTAAGTTAAACAAATCAGACCCACGAACTCAAGTTCAGAAACCGTTTGATTAGACTTTCAGCGGAAAAATCTAGAACATTCGAATCGTTCAAGATATAAACAGATCTAATTTGTGCCTCTGGTCGACTGCACAAAATACCGCACATTTCCGAGCCACCTAAGGGAAAAGAAAATAATAATACGGCTAATATTAGGATTCTTCATAATCGTGCAGAGATCACCCTCAAAACCTTTTCTGATTTAAATTATTGTAGAGAGAGGAATAGTAAGGGAGGTGAGGTTAATTGTCCACCTGAAAAATCTTTGAACAATAAAAGCAGTGAAATAACTGGAAATTTATCAAGACGAAATACTTCCACGATTGATTACAGCCAATAGCCAGAGGTCGCCGCTTCAGCATATTGTATGTCACACTTGAAGATCCGTCTCTTTCGAATTCATCTTCACCGTGACTGCCCTAAGTGGGATGTAGGAAGTTACGATCCATCAACATCGAAACGGAGTCAACAAAGGCCACAAAGTGTGATCTCCCCACAAGGAGAAGACACGAAAAATGTGTGCCCGAGTTTTCTAAGCTGGTGAGCGCAAAACGTTCTAAACGTGAACGAGACAGTAAAAGTTTAGAAAGAAAACGCTCTGAAAAAACAAGGGCAGGAATAGCAAAATGTGTACAGTCATAACAAGAAGAGAAAATTGATAATATACCAGAATCCCCTAAACTAGCCATTGCAAGCAAAACAAATCCGGGAATTGTTGCAATTGTGGACAGTGATTTAAGAGCAAGCTCTTAGCTATGCTAGAAAAGTCAGGGGAATTGGCTCAAACCCATAAAAAATGTATACAAGCAGAGAGATGAAATACACCAACACAAACACCTACTAAAAAATTACGAAAAAGGCGTTTTAGCCAATCTACGACTAGTTTGAAGCAAGAGAGTAACGCCAATGAATCAATAATAACGAAACGTAGCGTTCCTTCTGGTAGTGCAAAATACTGTTTTAATAAGAAAGTAGCGAATATGAACTTGCGTGGATTTTTCGACAGTATTCCGATTTTGTTTTAGCGAACACCGAGGGAAGGTGGTTTTCGAATATCAGATTTCTGCACTTCTCTCTGTTTCTTCTATAATACGTTGGCCGCTTGGGTAAGGGGTAATTGAGATGGGATGCTTGTAAGCTTCTGACCTGAATTTCGCATGTGCTGGCTGGGGTGAAGCTCTGTATCACCTTTACGAAAACTATCCCAGAAAAAGGTTGAGTTCAGACTACACACTGCAAAAGAAGGAAAAGCGGTAACTCACAGCTTGTAAGATAAATTTATCTAAAAGTATCTACGAATCGTTTACGACAGGTTGGCAAACTATTGTACGTTTATAAAGGTTTTCTCTGATATGCATCCACCCTATGTCGCACTTTTTTTTTTTTTAATGCTTATTATGAGAACACTAGCTAACTGCCTTCATTCATTAAACCTTCGGTGGTAAGCAATTTTTAAAATTAATGTGAGAACTCCCCCTGGAGAAACGGGTTTCTCAGTGGCTTTCTTTCTACAACCCTTTATTTCAGTTATTTAAATGTTGAAAAAGTGTTAAGCGTTAATATCCACAAATAGGGCTTTATGTAAAAAAACGAAACGTAACTTCACAGTAAGTGTAAAAATCACTAAAAAATTGATCCATAGATTCGCTTCCATTTAATAAAAACCTAAAAAGTAGCTATACACTTTACGGCATATTGAGTGTAATAGTTCTTGTGTTGCGTTATAAATAGCGCTCTACGGATACTTTGCCTTGAACGCGTTAATGTTTCGTTATGCTTAAGATTGCAGTCATTGGCCACTTAGAAGAGTGAAAATTTTCGGTCTTCAGCTGCGTTTACACTTCCATAGTTCGCCACGCTTATACGTGAGAAGCAAGGCAAACATAGAAGGACCAACAGAGTCTGTTTATTTATCTATAACATTTTTTTAATCAATAATGAATCGCGAGTATTCAATTTAAATATTTAGCAATCAGTTGCAAATAGCCGTGAAATCAATTCAAATCAATTTTATGATAAACTTGGTTTTTTTTTTTTGTTTTTCGTTTTTTCTCTCTTCTGTGCAATAATACCTTTATAATCTCGCTTGTGGAGGAATGCACAATAGAATTGCAACTAAAATGGGAATTCAATGAATAATAAAATGATGATAATTTTTTCTACTTGTGTGCAATTTTGAAAAGTTCTAAAAAATAAGAAATTTTTTTATAGAATTTTTCATGATCATAAAATATTAATAAAATGCATATAGTGAAGCATATGGCAAACTTGCATGTAAACCGCTTAAATTAGAGCGAGTCCTTTATTCTGTTTAACTGCATAAGCTTTAATAATCAAGATTAAACTTTAAACTTTTGTTCCTTTACTACGGGCTTTTATTTGCTTTATTTGATTGGATGTGTGGTGCTTAGGACAAAAAAAAAAAACAAAAAAAAAACAGATTTTCAATCACAATAAAAGGATTTTGTGTGTAAGCGGATATAATATTGGCATTTCGTGCAAATATGGTCATTTTCAACAGTTAATAACATCCGTTATGGATTTTTTTACTATTATGCTTCACCTCCGTTTCCCTGCCGCAGTTGAATAGCAATGCACACACGCGCGCACACACACACACACACACACACATATACACTGCGAGACGACAACGCATACAACAAGATTCTCAACTCTTTTTCATTATCTGTATGATGAGCAAATATGAGCCCCACCCACACGACGACGAAAACATTCTGTGCGTGCAACAATGTAAACTCAAATAAAATGCAATCTTTGTTATCTCTCTCCTCGGATAAAGTAAGGTATTTGCCATCTGCTAACAGTATAGCGACATTTGCCTCCAATATGTCTGACTAGCATTAATGGCATCAGAAGAAATGTTTCGTCATTTTCCACAAAAAATCAACGGAAGACATTTATTGTTTGTAGATTACAAAGTTATTTCTTAAAAATGTTTACTTTATAAGTCATTTCTCTAAAAGATATGGAAATTTGTTATTTATTCGCCTTTTTTTTTTGTTTTTTTTATATCTGTTGTCAGAGTGATGTCGATATATTTAATTTGCTTTTCTACTTCCGATAGCCAAAAATGCGGGGACAAATAATGCACTGAAAGCATATGCAAGGGATATAGTAAACATTGTCAGTTTGGGTCTGTCTTATACTGTGTAAGTGTGTGTTTGTGTGTGTGTGTGTGTGTGTGTGTGTGTGAGAAAGAGAGAGAGAGAGTTATAGTTATCAGCACTTATTTAAAGCAAACCGATGTCTCGGATTTAACATGGCTTCCTGATGAACATTGATAACTTTGCAGTACCAGATGACGCGCAGACTGACACTTCCTGAGACTGCACCTTCCAATTCACATTGATATTGAGTACCATTGATATGAACTCAAATCGGGAGGTATTCAAACTTCGTGTTAGTACAAATATTGCTTTATTTTTATTTAAAAAAAGCTTCTTCGCGTGCTACAAAAAGGTAGTGGAGATAATTCATCCAAAAAATATTGTAATCGAATATAAATGAATTGAATTTCTAAACTTTATTCTTCCCACATCGCATCCATGTGTCTGCCGGCATGTGTGTTTTCGAAAAGTTTTCTATTTTATCATATTTCCAATGGTTTTGTTTTGATTAACAAAAATTCTCTTTGAAAACTTGTCGATAAATATTGATTACAAATGCATTCTACAAATATTCTGTTTAAATAAATGACAAAGTAATGAAAAATGCATGAAGAGAGCGGTATATTTCTTTCTTTGAGATTGCATGACAGGGAAAAAATAATATTTCTACTAAAGTGCAGTGCTCTTAAAAATTTCTAGTTTAATGTACAGCCATGGGTATATAAACAGCGCTTCAAAGATTTATTAAAAAGAAAAATTTATATTTGTTTTAAATTAAATTAAAAATAAATTAAAAAATTTTGGAAAGGTGTTAATGATTAAACTAAAAAATTTCTGTACAAAAAAAAAAAGACAAGTACGAAAGTTATATTCGATTGGGGCCGAATCTCGCAAAACCCAGTACCGTTAAAATTTTTGGCGCTCCATGCTTTTATTTACTGTCGTAAAAAAGTGAATGAAATTTAAATTTATTTTTCACCCTGTACTTCAATAAAAGGTATTGTTAAGAAAAATTAACCTACCACGTCGTGATCTTAAACATAATTAGTCTAGAGTTAACACACTTACCCTTTCGCAATCTACTCTCTAAGCCCTTCCTTTTGATACCCATATGGATGGTATTTAAAGAAAAGCCGGGTCATTGTGTCCACTCTGTATATTTTAGAATGAATTATACTAAATAGTTGTAAACAATGTGTCTTGCTTATCTTATGATCAATAAACATTAAACATGAAAACAAAGAAAAAAAAATTTAATGACTTTTAACTTTGTGTGGGCATGGCCGATCTCCATATGTGGAAAATTGTAGTCTTCTATCTTTTATAATTTGTGAGTAACGAGGAGAAAACCAGAAATTCTTGTTTAGAAAAACGCAATTACGTTCAGCTTACGCCTCCTTGCGAACTTGTGCTCTAACTAATTTCGCCGACTTTCAACACCAACCTGCGCGCAAAGACTTTCAATGTTTATGGCAAGTCTATGGTGTGGGGTATATTAATATTGTTTGCATGTATGTAACCCTTAATAGGGAGGCCTCTTTTATTATATCAATCAATCCAGAAACATTGTCTGATTCGATTTAAGTATGTTTATGCGTCTAACATCCGACTAACATGCACATGTATGCCTGATTGAGCAAGAGAAGAGCACTCAAGAGAGAGCAAACGAAAGCTAAGCATGAATGAAATCCATACTGAAAATATAAATTCATTTTAAAGTCGTGGATTAAGCGCTGAAAGGCTTACTGGTGGCAACAAAATCCAAATTTTAAAAATTCATTCATTTCCTTGCTATTATTTCTAAATAATTTTGTAGATATTTGTTTGCACACGAAAATTGGTAACGAACGAAGGACATAGGAAATAAGAAGGAAAGCAATTTTGATAAAGATATTTATTCAAAGTCAGAGACGCGGTTTTCACTTGCTTTGCTTTTTCGCTTCCGAGAAATACTTAAATTGTTATGAAGAACTTCTGAGCCATATACATACGCTTACATGCACTTGAAACCATCGTTGAACTAATGAACCCAAAATATGCCAACAAGCGAACTGAACGGCGAAAGCTGCTTTGTACAGAAGTGAGTTCTTCACCTTGATATCGTTATTATTGCTGCGATACTTGAATGCCTGCGGTCGAACCGGCAAACATATGCACAGCCATGGACAAGTAAATAGCGTTAGTGGTCCGATGGAAGCTGACGATAATTGTCCTAATGTTACACCCTACGCCAGGGTTTAAGACAGATCGCCGTTTTCAGACTCATTTTTTGAATCGTTTTAAACTGCTGTCTGCCTAAGCACTTCTGATGTCTGTCTATGGACTTTTGTCTTTCGATGGTATTTGATTCATTGACTCGATTCGGAATGTAGAGTTGTTACTGCAAATTTAATCGGACCACTAAGTGGGCAATCCACATATAACGCTTTATTGTAAAAAAAGATTGGAAAACAATTGAAATTTGGATATTGTGATGCAATGTATTGAACTCCCTCTGGGTTCAGCAAAAAAATTTATGTGTTAATATTTGATGATGAGAAGTGATCTATAGAAGCAACTTGGCACAAAAAGTTCATTGTACTAAATTTGAACCAGGTAGGTCTATTTTTGACCCTTACCATGAAAGTGTTCTCAAGAACAGTTATCTCTGAAGAACAAACACTGTACTCATTTAGAATTCATTTCTCGAAATTTGGATCGGGTCAGTTCTTGTTTTCGGTTCCCTTCTATATAAGGATAATCATGAAAAGCATATCTTTATATAAAAACAATATATAAGTTTTGGCATTTTATTAACAGAACCCAAGCAAGCAAAGTGGTTTGATGGTCGCTCTTGTCTGACGGTGATGTTCTTACCTATTTTGTTGCAGCTACTTAAACATTATTTAATGGTTTTCTTAAGTTGTTTAAAAGCAATTTAAAGTAAAGTATTGAAATTCCTTCTGTTCCCCTTTTTTAAAGCTCTTAATAAGTCTTTATGTTTAATATTACGGTAAAGAATGTTATATTTATGTGCACGGGGCTGTACAGAGATATTTTGCATATTAAAATAATAATTAAAAAGTTTTCCTTCCTTTTCAAGTTGTTTTTACTATTTCTTCTTAATTCTGTTTATTTACCTTTTTCCTCCGATTTTTCTTAGTTTCCTAATCATGTGTGTATTCGTTCCTTAAAGTTTTTTTTTTTTTAGTACTTGAGCAAAAAATATTGAATATTTCGGAATTAAAAAATTTCTTCAATCGAAGAAAGCAATTTTTCCATAATCCTTTCTATTGGAGTTTAATTTGTATTTTCAATAACTCGGTGTTATGTCATCAATAGGAAACAATCACAATGTAGCATTTGCGTAGTTCTTTATAACATTCTCCTAAATTGTTATGGTGATTGTTTACTTGATTCTTCTCCGCGACAATGACAAAACGATTTGCTCTTAACGTTTTTTGTTTTGTCACAATTTCAATTCCGTTGAATGAATGATTGCCAGGAGAATGTCTGATAAGCAGAGGGGTCGTGTATTTGCACTTATCGTACGCATTAAATCACGTACACGGCGTTCATCAAATATGACAAACGTTAGAATTTGTTCTTTCCCTTTGCTCTATCGCTGTATCTATTACAATGCAGATGCTAACAAGTTTGCAAGTATATCACATGTATAGCAGGTATAGTAGGTAGGTGCGAAATCCTCATTAATGATGCAGTTACATTAAATTTTACTACAGAAACTCTTATAACGTTTTCTTATTGTTGCTGTTTTCAAGCTTTCAAAGCGAACAAAATGCTAGCAATGCTATACGGATTGGGTTTTTAAAGCGCGAATAGCATTAAGTTTCTCTGTCATAGCGTTACGATGATAACGAAATGAAATTTATATATGTAACAACATATAGTGAAGAAGATGCTAAAGAAGAAAAATCTATTTAAAGTGAAACCAAATTATGCAAATATGCCAGAAGACAAGAAAGGAAAAAATGCGAATTCTTGCCATAAGGAAAAGATCGCAAAAATATTTGCACAATTTTTGGTTAAAAAAAGAAAATATTCAGAATTTATTTATGATTTTTTCACATACTCATCACTCATACGCAAAGCTTATAGCGGAATCAAAGTTGAGAAGTTCAATGAATTTTCAACGATTCATGCTAAGCTGATGATGATATTACACAGAACACACAGTTACGTTAACAAACTTCGACAAACTTCGTATACTTCGCATATATAAACGTATGCTCACGTTCTATGCACGTAATTTAACATGGATATCCTTATTTATACATATATATATATATATATATATATATATATACGTGTCTGTGTGTGTGTGGCGTATATGTTTTTGTGTTCCTGGTATTCTATACATATATGCTTCGTATTATATACATACCCAGGCGCACATACACTTCACGCAGTCAGGTGAAAATTGCATTAAAACAAGGATTTTATAGACGGTTTTATTTTGTGCTACTTTACCGGTACTCTCGTCATATCTATCCATGAATTTGTCGACTCATAAAAGCAGGCAGTGTGTCGTACCACCAGGGATACATTCAGTTTTAGAGCTATGTAAAGCAAACATATCTTTGCATCCTTATGACGGATTTTGCTTTTAACTGACTATCTATCTGTACATACGTTAGTGTGCATAACTTTCCAGCTATAGATATGATGAAATAATTTATTGTCAGAGAAATTGCTGAAAAAAAGCGCTCCGTATAAAGTAAAAAAAAAAAAAAAACAAACTAAAAGCACACACAAACACTTACACCGACACAAGTAACAAGTAAGATAACTAGTTTGCCTTTAGGACGAACCATGGACGCCCATCACTGATTCAAAAAAAGATTTCTCAAGTTGTGTGCGAACTCATTGCAATTGCTTGGCCATAAGGTTCATGATAGGCATAATAACAATCGAACAAAACATTTACGTCGGACTTTATGGATATTCCTCCAGTAAGTCAATGGAAGCATTTATATTCCCTTTGTAAGTTTTATACCATTTTCAACTGTGGAGGATAATTTTTCTTCATATTTTTTATTTTCTTTTTTCTTTCTCTTTAGTCACTTATTAAAAATATGATGAATTATCTTCTTCTTTTTTTCGGTTTAGAAGTGCAGGGACCCAACTTCGAGATCTCCCACCAAAAACAATGGGCCGAAAGAGACTGTAAGTGAGGCGGAGTGCAGAATAGCCCACGGCATAGTTTGAGTTAAGAAAGTTTCGATCGTCCGTCCATCTCCATAAAGGTTGCTAAGGGTGTAACTGTCTGTAATGTGACTGTTGATTATAAATTGATACACCTTACTTACTGCCTTACAAATACACACGCATTGATCCGTTGCAACCTTCGATCGTTCGATCCTTTGCCTATATTTATAAAAGTGTCTGACTAGATGATTAAAAGTATTACTTTCTCTTATACAAAAGTGGGAGGTGTAACCATTTTCCCTCTCGTCATCGTCTTTCTTAACTGGGCATATCCATCCAGTCATTCAATCATTTTCAGTTGGTTTCCAGAATAGAACGAGGATCGAACGAGTGAACCTAGGATGCACTTTAATGTACTATTCCGATAATATTATATCGGAAAGCAATCAGACGAGTATATGAAAGGCTTAAACCATTTTACTGTTATCATTTCAATGCGTGAAGCTAATGGAAACTATGCGTTATATGGTTTTTCAAGTGTAATGTGGAGTGTCGTAAACGAAACGTGAAAATTAATATGAACCTTCACTACGATGGTGCTTGCCATAATTCAGTGAAAGAAAAAAAGATGTTTTTTTTTTTTTAACTCTTATCCTTTCAAATTGTTTTGTTTTTCCGTATCTTGGCTTCTGTATGCATTTAATTTGTAACATTGTATAGCATGCCATGCTAGACTCATTACAGTGCCGGCAGTGCAATATCGTTTGTTGTTGCTTGCTTACGAGAGTGTTCACAGGCTCGCACAAACAAATGTTATTATGTACATGTATAGATGCAATTATAATTATTCATGTTTTTCAATAGACGAGAGTAGAAAAGCATTTAATTTGACATTTAATTTATTTTATATGATGGGGCTTTTTATTGCTACGCATAGCATCGCTAAGGATTTCTCTTTTTCAATGCGTTCTCAAAAACAAATCCACTCATCTTGCACGTCTTCTCGAACAAAACAGAACAGAAACGCACACGCACACGCACATGCATACGCATACGCACATAAAATATGTGTGACCTGTAATCACTATCGAAGGTGATTAAAAGTGTCTGGTCAGTCGTCTCTAACTCCCAAGCAAATGCAATGCAATTATAACAAGTGTTTGAGTCCTTTCAAAATTTCAACAGTTACAATTACTCTTAAATATGTAAACAAAATTTGTCTGCTTGCATTTAGCTAAACCCCGATTAATTACCTATTTGGTGTCTTCCTCTCGCTTCTGAATTATTTAAATATAAAATGGCAGCAGAGCACAAATCATCATCGTCATCGTAGCGGCGCGTTCTATCGATGCCTCCTTACAAATGTGAATTTGTATGTGATTGTTATTTAAAAATATACACATGTCTACGCACAAACATGCAATACATTCATTCAATCAAAGCGTTCCGCTCAAGTGTGTTTACAATTTTCATAATTATGTGTCTTTTAACAGCAATTGGAAAGTAATGGGACGGGGGCGGGCGAGCAAACATTTTGATCCGTAAATGGCTTCGTATTCAAATATTCTATCTGCTTAACTCAATGTAGTTAAATACCTCTTAATGCGTACGCTCTGACTGAGGGCGTAGTTGCCTTTTAATGTTTACCTTAAGATTTTAATCACAAGTGCTTATTATCTGCCTGCAACCGCATTCAATTTCATTGAAACTATTTGAGCTGCATTAGTGCTATGGATATGGATATGGAAAAGTTAAAGGGTATGATGGGCTGCCCTTCGTTTCTGATCTTCATTAAAAGTTTTTGCGATAATTACAATTATAGTCGTATGTCCATTAATTAAACCATAAGTTTGACGACAAATTTTAATTTTTTTCTTCAATTTCTTAAACGTTATGTCAACGACATTTTTAAAGTGAAAATGCATTTTTTTATTGCGTTTTTCAATAAATCTTTGCGGTCATTCCCATGGTGAAGTGTGAGCCATCATGGCTGTATGTCGCCACTAGAAAGACAGATATTTAAGTTTAAAGTTATTTTTAAAGTTTTTTTCCAGTTTCTCGAAAAGTTTTAGGGTTATTGATATTATTTAATAATAAGAAAATGTATCGGAACTTTTCTCTTTTTGAATTTGTTTCGGGTGAATTAACAAGAGTCGCAAGGTTTTTTTTATGACAGCTACCGCATGTTGCTATGGATTCTGCTGTTGCGCCAAAATATATAAATGTGGTGTTGCAAATGAGTAGTAAAGCGCAACTCACCGTCTATTGCAGCAAGGATTGAGCCAGTAGTTTGTTTGTTTTAGGTCTAACAATTTCATTGTCAAGTACGAGCCGCACTCTAGTCAACCATGCGTTGATGCAATGCAATGAAATTCTTCAGAAAATTCATGTGGTGATATCGCGGCGGAACTAAGCACTGGCCAAACAAAGTTCTAAGCCAATTACCTACAAAGAGTCATAACGGGCGACGAAAGACGAAAGGATGAAGCTGGGCAAACGGTGACAAAGCTTAGATTTATACTACGTAAAGTAATGCCTATTGTTTAGTGCGAATGTGGATCATGTACTGCTTCATTCTATACTGCCAAAACTAATCCGCTGAGAGCAAGCGATTGATTGAAGCGAAAGATCCAGGATAGGTCAAAAGGGTAAGCGTTATCCTACAGCACAAAAGTGCTAGACGGCAGAGCTCGGCTAGGAAATTTCGACACACATCAACATTCACATTCACAATACGGATGGCTTCTGCTCCATCTGATAATCACTCTGTTTCACTCTGCCGAATTCTCTTAATTCCAAATTCTTCTCTTCATCCAAAAGTATCAAAGGTTCTGTCGCGATGTAACAATACTTTCGCAAGAAGAATATCATCGACGGAAGTGAGACTTATATGTATAAGAGATGTACATGTATTAGCGCGCTTATCAACGTTTGGTTTCGTTTTAAGAGAAATTCATCGAAATAGAAACAATATTACAATGAAAGCAACCCATTGTCATTAAAATCTAATTAACGTAAATATAAATTAAATATGAATGTATTTCAAAGGAGGAATCAGCGATTTGGTTGACCGAGTCGATAACTACTTACCCTTATTTTTGGCTACCGGAGATTGTGTAGTTTTGTGACACTGTGCGTGACATGAACGTGAAGACGGATTAAAAGCGTAAGATGTTGTGCCACTTTAAACAACAATTTGTCCCTTCGCATTCAACTGACTTTCTGACTTTGATTCTTTTGTAAATGTACTTTGAAGGGAAAACTGTAACAATATCGCTATCAGCCAATCTAGATTTATTGGAAAATTTTCCTCTGGATCATTGCATAAATAATCAAACGACTTAATGGAAAACCACGACGCAATTAGGTCGTTGACAATCAATATCAATCATGTCTTATTTACTTTAGTTTTTGTCCATTCAAGACCAAGGCGCACTTGCGTATACACCGCACATAAGAATAGCACTCTCTTCTTCTTCACAATAAGGATAAATACAAATTCTTATTAAGATGCAAAACTCATGAAAGTTTATTTTGAAAATATGGTTTATGCTAAGCATGCAGAGCATTTGAAAACTTGAAAGCTTGAGCAATTGAAACAAACATATGCATGCGTACAGCAAAATAAGGTCTTAAAGATATAGAAGTTCCTTATGCGATGAGATAACGCAAAACTCCTCATCACGACAGTCGGTATATGTATGTTTGTAGGACAATTGCGGCAATCGGAAGGTTTAACAAATTAAGTAAAGACTGAAAGGAAAGTTGGTTTCATTCAACTCACACACAAAATAAATAAATAAAATAATTATTAAATATAATTAAAAGTTTACCTTAAGCCTGAAAACCAAAAGAAAGAAAACTAGTTTACTTAATATGGATAACATTGTTGAAGAAGACATGCACTTCTATGATCCCCTTCCGTTTTTTCGGCCAAAATCACTGGCAGAAGAAAGTTCGTGTTGTGAGGTTTCCTCTTTTAAACGAAAACAAGTTCTACCAACTTCCGATTTAATGTTTTTTCTTCTCCTATACTGCATTTGTTCTCTGCTCAATACTCCTACATGCAGAATAATACAGAAAAAAGTAGCATTTTATCAGAAAACAATGTAAAGGAAATAAAAAATGCATTAAATTGTATTCTAGGGTGGGTTTATCTAACAGATAGATTAGAGCTCTCTGTACGAATATAAAGCAAACGATATTTTCAAGAAAACATGCAACTAATATGCATGTGTGTGTGTGTGTGTATGTGTGTGTGTGTATGAGTTTAAGAAAAAGAAGAGCACCCGAAAAAGAGCAAACGAAAGCTAAACATGAATGAAAAACATGCTGAAAATATAAATTCATTTTAAAGCCGTGGATTAAGCGCTGAAACGCTTACTAGTGGCAAAAAAAAAAAAAATTTAATTCTAGAAATTTATTTGCTTTGTTTATTATTATTTTGTAAATAAGTTTGCAAAATTGGCAACGACCAAGGGAAGTAGGAGATAAAAAGGAAAACTTTTTCGATAAAGATATTTATTCAAAGTCAGAGTCGCTGTTTTCACTTGCTTTGCTCTTTTCGCTCCTGATAAATGCTTAAATTATTAGGAAGAAGAAATTCTGAGCAATGTACACATATTCATATGCACTTGAAACAATCGCTCAACTAATGAACTCAAAATATGCCAACAAGCGAACTGAACGGCGAAAGCTGCTTTGTACAGAAGTGAGTTCTTCACCTTGATATCGTTACTATCGCTGCGATACTTGAATGCCTGCGGTCGAACCGGCAAACATATGCACAGCCATGGACAAGTAAATACCTTCAAGAACGCAAAGTAAGTCAATAATAATTATTTAGTAAACTGATCAATCCAAAATCCTTTTCTAAAGAGAATTTTCTCCGTCTGCCCGTCTGATGTCTGTTCATGTATGTTGTGTTCGCTGTTTTTCTGATAGTTTGACGAAATTTGTAACACTGATGTGTTTTCGGTCAAGAACGAACATTACTAAAGGTAGGTTTGATCGGACAACTTTTGCAAAGACACGCCATGTAACGCCTTGCTTTGAGAAAGTCGAAAAGTTGAATGAAAAAAAGTTTGCAACTTTTAAAATTCACCGATATATATCCCTCAGTATCTGGGCTTTCTAAAGTGATGCAAAACTTTTGAATCGTATGGAGAAATGTTTTGAATCCTCTCCCCGGTCCCACGAAAACTAAACCTTCATATGGTAAAAGGCCGTAATCTTTAATATTTAATAACGAAATTAATTATAGTTATTTTGCATCATCTATGTCTATCGCATATAAAGAAAGTCCAATTTTTGTGTTTTTTTTTTTTTTTTTTTTTTTTTTTATTATATAACATCTTTCCCAAGAATTTACTTTTTGCTAAATTTCGACGACATCAGTTCATACATAAATATGAGGTATAATTTTCGTTGTATCTCCTTGAAAATGACAAGTCTTGTCTTTGTCCGCCTATAATGATTTCACTCGTCTTTTAGAGAACAAACAGTTCCTCAACCAATAAAAACTGTTTAAAAAAAAGTACAAGTCAATTTAAGAGGTAGAAAAATTAAAACTAAAGAGTATCTCATCTAAAAATGTCATTGGGCTACTCTTTTGTGTCTAGTCTTAGGATTGTTTTTATTATTCGCACTTCTATTGCTTGAGAGGATTTTTTAGATATTGGTTAAGTTTTATGAAGTTTAAATTAAGCAAATTTATTATTGTTTTACTTTTTTTTTTGGAAGTGCATGCTATTTATGTGTCCAGGGCTGCATATTTGGCAGCCACTATTGTGATGTTTCCCATATGTTCTATTATCATTACATAAAAAGCTTACTGGTATACAGTTAGCAGGCAGTCAGCTGGTCAAGTAGTCCGTTTTATGTGTGCATTGTGTTGTATAACGAGTAAAAAAGTTACATTCATGCCATTCGACGAATCTAGAATACCCATCATTTCAAGAGAGAGTTCTAATGTTTTTTTTATTTTCAGTTTTTTTTTTTCAAATATCTTCAAGGACTCGAATGATTTGGGGAAAGGAAGCGATACGATTTCAAGCTTGATCAGTGGAGTTAAGTGAAGTATATATGAGCAAGAATTCAAAGTTTTTCATCTTATATTTTACGGCGTTTAGACGTTCGATACAACGCAGCTGGCTGGTGGCGCTGGTCTACGCTGTCCTCGAATCGCATACAGATCAACGATGTATTTTAAAATGTTTTCGAATTCTTTTGAATTTCACAAATTGGGTGACACATTTAGCATATCTTCGGCTTTTATTACAATTAAAATCCCAATGAAATTCTACTTGTGGATATAAATAAAAATATTACTATTCCCAAATGACATGGAGTGGCCAGAGTACTTTGGAAATACAAGCAAAACATAAAAGTTGAGTCAGTGATGCAAATCATTATTACTTTGCAACATTTGAGAGGTGGTATGCTACATATGTCCGCATATAGAAACAATGGCCTAGGCGTTGTTATTTTTGTTTTGTAAGTTACATCAAGCGTGTTCATTAGCGTATCTCTCCAAATTTGGTCCGCCTTCAAAATTGTTTCCTTGAAATTTATTAAAATGCATTAAAGCGGATAGATTTTCCTTGCAGTTCGTTTAATATTCAGATTCATTTAATATTTGAAGTGCAGGGTGTCCAACTTTTACATCTTGCCCTTCCACCAGCAACTGTATCCTGGTTCGGGACTTATGTTTTGTGTGTTATACTCTCCTTTTTTATGTTATGTTTTTTGCTAAGTTTTTGCTTTGGCTTCAAGTAAATTCTTCAGCACATTATCTCCCATACGTCTTGCCTCGTTTTTCCCCACTGAAAGATAACAATAATAAAATTGCTTTCTGTCTGCTATTCATCACAGCAAAAAGGAAAAGGAAAAAAAAAAAAAACAGAGAAAAAAAAAGGCAACGAATATAATAATAAACCAGAACAAGGAGAAAAATATGTTTCATTGTCATATGAGATTTTGTTCAAATGTGTAAATCGTGCCAACTGTTTTGGGTGTTTTTCTATTTATTTGTTTTGCTTTGAGTGCAATTCAGTATGTGTTTAGTATGAGAACATGCACTTGAATATATGCAATACGTTCAGTTTTTATCAGCATTAAAGCCGTTCAAAATAGATATGAAACAACGACAATAAGCAACCAAGGGAGGAGGATATTTTCCAGGGATTTATGGAAAAGTTATGATCTAAAAAAAAAAAAAAACGAAAAAAGAAGAGAAAAAGGAAAAGAGTAAACAAATAAATGTGTTGTTTAAGAAGCAGCGCGATAGTAATTTTTTTATTTATTTATTTATTTATTTATTTTTTTCTTATTAGATGGAAAAGGCTTATTTGAAATTTATCAGCTGATCACAATGCAATTTAATACCATCGCAGCTTAGATGCAGGTATAAATGCTGGAAGGAAAGCATTTCTTTGATTAGAAGAGCAGTGAAAATGTGGAAAATTTCAAAATGAATTTAGATCGAAATTTCCGTGAGCTCATAAGTTAAAATGCGAGTTCCCTTACCCTCTACAACCTCTGCATGGCAGTAGATATCAACCTCATATGACCCATGCCGGTGTATTTTAGTGCTCCACTTATTGCAATTACTTACCGCCTCGGACCTCTAAACTGATCAAAGAAACTATTGCATGCATTTTACGTACACATCTTATCAGTAGTACAAGAAACAGAAAAAAAGTTAGTACAGTCCCTATGTCAAAACGATCATTGCACAAGTTATAAAGTTTCTTAAGCATTGCTTATCACTTTGTCGTTTAGAAAATCTTACCGCTAAAGTCTCGGAGGACCTTGACAAATGTTTTCGTCCAGTTTTGTATCAATATCGACTATAGATTGCAATTTAACAATGGCTATTGCTTTTGATCGTAGTCATGTGATTTGTGTTCTTAAGTTTAGAATACTTGTAGCAAGTTTTAGGTGCTTATCACCGGAATGCATATCTTATACAGGACAGCTGTGGCGTTTGTATCCTGCATTTCTTTCATTGGACACATACCGTTGCGGGCTCAAAACTTTGGACTTTACAGTCTTCGGCAAATATAAGGAGACAAAAGGAGATGAATAATTTATCCATCTCAAAATTGACAATATTACAAGTGATTTTCAGCGGCTGCTTTTGTCATATTCCTCGAATAAAATTTTTTTCATTTTGCTCTAAATCCCTTTAATATATCTACACCAACAAATGGTCATTTGGTTCGAGTTCTTGTTAGCTTTGGTGGGAATTTGAACAACAACAATGAATGGTAAGCCGTTTACAAAAACGCCTGGTAGTAATATCAACATCTTATATAATGTGTTTTTTTTCCAAAGGTTTGGTTCACCTTTTAATTCGAAGTACTCGCTTATATGGACTGCTTGTTATCTTTCGCATGCGTTGTGGTATGCCTTGACAGGTTTATAAAGCCATCTACTGGCGCACGTACTACCAACTTTTTCTATGACGCAATATATTTTGAAATATGTAACCACTATTTAGTTTATTGCCGTCACTTGGTGAAGGCTACAATAAGAAGCCAAGTGTAATAATCAATTTACAGGGCGTCGCTGTTTAGGAAGAGAACGCGTTTAGATCCCCCTGTTGCAATCTATTGTAAGAACTTGCGTGTTATAGCTGTATACATGTTGCTGTCCTTCGTCAGTAATATAAGTCGAAATTGATTTAAGTCAGGAAAAGAACAAATACAGCTTTTTCTTTCTAAATACCTTATTATTCTCGTTCAGAGAGTTTAAATTTGAAATCAGCTATCGGTTTATTCTTTAAGAGAGAAGACATCCAAAGGCTATTTTTTATTTATTACCATTTACTCGCATATATAAGTGAATTCAATAAACTATTGAAAGACAAAATAAAAAAAAAATTAAAAACAAACAAACAAATCTTTGGCACTCCCAGCTTTTTTTTTTTTTTTCTCTTTTCTTGTTGAATTAGTTACATCTCCTTCAAGAAGTCTTACTTGGCCAGCATATAAGATCAGAAAAGTATTGAAAAAACAATTTCCTTATAAAATATTCACACCTCCCACAATTGGTCAGGCTGGAACATGCCGGTAAAACATAAAATTTCCATTTATGGTTATGTATGTGTACAGCTGAACTGTGGTCTTCGTCTGTTTAGTATTACAGAACAAACAAAAAAGAAAAAGAGGACGCATTGGAAAATTCTATGATATGGTAATGTCGGGGTTAGTTATCGTTATTGTACTGTCGTTGTTATTATTGTAATATTTATTTATTGAATAGAGCCGTTCCATGTTATAACTTTCAAGCAGCTTGCAACCGTTGTGGCCAACAACAAAACAGCAGCAGTTTCTTATTTTATATCACGGCATACTATTAGCATCAGCATTATCGTGTCGTATGAACTGTTCGTAGTTTAGAGTTTAGGTCATTTTTTTACCGATAGCACGAAAGCGAGCTATGGGTTGAGGCACAACAACACCTAATCAAATACACAACGCACAGCGACAGCGATGGGAATGTCGTAAAAAAAAAAAAGGAGAAAAACAGAACATGAACACATCATATCAAGCGCAACTGCGAAGATACAAATCTTTTATATCGTTTTTTTAACAGGATCTGTTTATCAAGTAATTTATTCATCACAACATTACCGCACAAATATTTGAACTTTTGTGTATGACTATGAAACTTTTTCATTTTATTCTTTTATTTCTTTTCTGTTCTGTTCTCTTCTTTAACACGCGCTTTATTATTACCGTTTCTTTTTTTAATTTTTATACCCGTTGTTCAATATTAGGAATACATTAAGTGCGTCGTTCTACTTGTCATATCTATAAACATCTCTTGAAGGCGTTGTATGCTAGCTCAGTGTGTTCTCCTCTATTTATCGGTTTACACTCCCTATGTGAATATTATCAAGAATTTCGGAGTATGTACTTCGTAACCGTAGGGACTTGATGGACTTGACTTGATGTAGAGCCATCGGTTATTATGCGAGGCTAATAGAGGATGCATTCCGATTCGATTTAAACCTGTTTGTCCATCTGTTCATCTGATGTTCGCCCAACCTATGTTCTGTGTTCAGCCTATAGGTCGCAAATTTCGCAATATTTAGTGCAAAAGTTTATTTCAACTCAAGGACATACCCTCAAGGACATAAAATGGATTGAATCGATACATTTCCTGGACAATTCGCTAGTTAATGTTGTGTTTCAAAGACATTCCCAGTTAAAAGTTTTTGGACAAGGATGTTTAAGATATATTATTTGACTATTCCAAATCTAACTGGAGCACTTGGGTGGATAGGACATATTTTTTGAACCTTCCGCCATTATTAATCTTCTTACGAAATGGAGGCTTCGCAGAGCACAAATATTTAATATTTCGTATTTTACGCCGATAATTAATGCAAGATAGTTGTTTCACATATAAGTTTACTAAACGCTGGACAATATTCGTCTATTTTTCAAATCCCTTTCAACGTAGGTGCGTAAAAATTCTTAAAAAGAAAATCAAAAAGAAAAGGTACACTTTTCTTCTTCACTTTTTGGTGTATGAGGATTTGAGTTTTGATATTCTCTCACGAAAATATGAACAATTTTGTTGTGTGAGGTGGTAGTGGATCTGCTTTAGCCCGTCACATCGACTTAATTTGCTTTTTATTTTCAAGCTGCGACAGCTGGAATAGAACAGTGTTAAGGTCGTGTACTATACACCTTTAAACAAATCGATATTTTTGATGTGTTTTTACCATTGGTTTATATTTCACATACAATATCGAACGTGAAATTATACGTTAAAAAGAAGAAAGCTTCGTAACGTTTCATAATCACCCTTTGACATGCCTTCAATTAGCAATAAGGTGTTTGAGATGGGGGATATCCACGAATCGATCCTTTTCAATTATACATATTTCTTTGCTTTTTTTTTTTTTCTAAATACGCGCTAGTGATGCCTGTTTAATATGCATTGGCGTGTGTATACGTACATCTGGCAATTTATATGCATTCGTTGATGCTTTTCCTATGTTATTTTGACCTATAAAAAAGTTTATGACGATGACGATTATTGACGATTTGCAGAAGGGTGCAAAAGAAAACTCGAAAAGAGAATTAAAAAATAAAGAAAAAGTGAAGAAATTCTGAGAGTAGTAAAACCTCCTAAAGCCAGATGCCTGTACTGCAATACTTCTGTAAAATATATTGAGAAGATGTGTGCACAAAATTACGTAAACGTATACGTAATAAAGGAACTACAAGCGAGGAAATTCACTTCACTGCAATCGCGTAAAAAGCATTTTCACGTTTAGTCTTTTGGTTCGATATGCACAGAATTGAGAAAAACAAAAAACAAAAAAAGTGAAAACAGAAAAGATTTGTAATAGCGTTAAGTGGCATAAAATACATATATATAAGGCATCGGTATACATATGTAAATACATATAAATATATATGTAGAAATGCAGTAGAGCATTGATAATTTGTCTCCCAAGCAAAATTCTAATTATTTGAGTTTTCTTTGCTTCTTTGACTTATGTATTTTTTCACCTGCTTTTATGGATTTTTAGTTAAGCGTAAGTGTAAGAACATATTTACGGTTAGTTTTAATGCCCAACTACTCTCCTATTGTTATTGTTACTATTCATGTATAATTATCGTAAAACTTAATGATGGCAACGCCATCTGGTTTAACATCTAACGGAAGCAAAACATTCTCTAATTGCAACATGACCACTAAAAACCATGTGCCACTCTCTACAATCCAAATTCGTTGTGTTCGCCGTCTGTGCACCGCATTCACATTTCTAATGTGCTTTTCATTAAATACCACACAACTACAATAACAACGCAACAGCCATACCGTGCCCAAATGATGTATTAACTAAACTCACGTAAGCTACATTTTATCGCAATTTTCTCACAATGTTGCTGCTTATGTTGTTGTGGCTGTTGCTGTCGTGTGTCCCATACAACCGCCACAACTGAACTATAAATTTTTCAAAAAATCATTTACATGAAATTTTAAATAAACGAAATGAGAAGGAAATGAAAGAAAAATAATTGCTCCGGAGAACGACAGAATTCTGGACTTAAATTTTTGTGTTCTACTTGCATTTGTTTTCTTCTTCTTATTTGCAGCTATGGTTCAAACTGCATAATGACACCTGTTACACAAAAAAGATCGATAATGAATTACGTAATTTTATTTATTCCAAGTTAAATTGACTTTCGTAAGAATACTGTTCAAGTTCAATTTCACAAGAGCAGACACAACAGACACACCTTGATTACGATCGCGGATGTGGTTGAGCGTATGATCGGTAAAGGCGCACACTAAGCTATCGGGCGTACATCTTCTTGCCTGCATGACACTATTTAGGCATGTATAGGCGAAACACTTTGGAAAAAAGACCTGAGTAGCATCCACTCACTTGAGTACACTGATTGCCAGTCGTGTGAATGAAACCAAAACATCATCCTGCTATCTGTAGTAGCAATTGTTACTCTTAGTGCATCAACAAGTCGTCAACTGAAAGAGTTATGCTGACAAAAGGAATTCAGCTTCTTGTATTAACCGTGAAAATTGCTATGTTAATTTCGGGACAAATAGAAGATCACACGAGCCCTGGCACAGAGATAGACAGAAGACTCCCTCTTATAACATGGATCCATAAAAAATGGCTTGGGAAACTTTGTCATCCTGTTCGTATGACACACTGGTTGAGGCTTTCATAAAGCGACGAAAGAATGAGATACATCTAGCGATTTTGCGGTAAGGAACGCTGAAGACGTATGAAACAGCAGAAGTTATATATTAATAAATTCTTATACATTTCTTTTGAGAAAAAAAGTAATTGTTCAACTGTCATAAAAACTGTTGCCATGCAGCGGCTTAAATCTGATTGCTAAAGAATGTTATACTAAATGTAACTAAATAGCAAGTTAATCGACTTGGGGCTGTGCCTCATGCCTAAGTGACTCGTAGCTGACTAGTTTAACACGAAATGTATCAACCGCGCTGCAGGGAGATCTACGAGGACCTCTCAACCAGCAACGACGAGAGCTTTTAACATGTCGTTGTCATGGCAACGACCTTTGAGAAGTGTAGGCTAGAAAGACTTCAGATATCAGTGAAAACACACTTACAGGGCTTTGGAAGAGTGAGCGCGGTAAACGAACTGAAATTATTGCCAGTGAAAAGTCCATTCTCATCTGTCAAGGAATACCGAAAGAGAAGAGGAATAGTTAAGTAATTCCTTTAATTACAGCGAACGACAAGAAAGTGTCGTGAGACTTTTAGGATGCTAGTATGATTGGACTGTGCGTTTTCGAAATTGTTATTGATTCTATCAAACGGAACTTACATTACCGAACGCTATTCAGTGACTTTTTCGGCGTGAAACTCATGCTATGAATGTGCATATTAAGTAAAACGAAGCCGCCCTTCACACAGCTAATGGATCAATGGCTATGTGGTATGTTAAAATGACACTTTTATTCTACGTTCGCGTCACGGATAGACAACCACAGGTCGTGGTTACGAAAACTGCTGAAGTAGGAATGGTAATAAGAATGCGGTGGATAATGTTTGCGAGTGGCTTAAAATTCCTTCCTGTGTGCTCTCAAGGCCAGCTTCGGAAAAGGTCCAAACGCGTCCCTTATTTGATGTGATGGACAGCTATTCATTGCGTATAATGTCTAAACAACAGAAGACTCACATCCCAACACAAGAGACACGGCATGAAGAGTTGTCCAAGGTGCTCTTGCAATTTAGAAAGCCTGTTCCTGGCCTAGCTTGTTAGACCCTAAACCCAGTGCACCGCAAATACCAAAATGTGCGCTTGCACGAATTTCAATGTTTACCATTATCTGTTATCAATGCTTTATCTGTTCAGATGCGTTGTAGTTCCAACGTCGTAAGCTTAAAACCCGCAATACATGCAACAGTTTTAGAGCACTTTCGTTATATAGACTGCTTTTTAAAAAAATAAAAAATTTGTTCGCTTGCGATGTTGTTCTCTACTTATATTATAAGCTTAATAAAGTGGCAGCAGTGACGCCAAGTTGAAAGTTAACAATGAAATGTAACAAACCGTAATTTGTTGTATCCAAGAGGTAAATTATTGCTGCGCTTTTAATAGAATTTGGTACAAAAGACAAGTTTTTTTTTTCCGTTAGCTTCGGCTCACTTGAAAAGCTAATAGCTTTGTAACTCCATTGCTTATTTTATTACCAAAAATGAAATTCGTGGAAATCTCAATAATTGCTATTAATTCAAATCTATTTAAAAAGTCAATGATATAATCTACAAACATAAACTGTGTTCTATGAAAAAAAAAAGAAGACAACTAGCAGACCTATGGCCGTCATTTAATGAACCATTGGCTACTACCACTGTTTCATGGGTTATGTGTGTTCAATTTGGACATGTTAGTTATCGATCACAGCGATCACAAAGGTTTTTCTTACTCCGGTCTCTAAGACTACAGTAAGACATAGGCATATGGAATTTTGTGTCTTGTAACTTATCCAGTTTTTATTTAGGGTAAGGGTATTTGGCGATCCATGGTTTCGTAGCAATTTTCGATGGCCTTCCTAAATGTGTTCCTACCGAGTTGTGGACAAAAATCTGCTTCAAAGTGCAAGTTATGTTTTTTGCCTGGTTTGGGCGTCTTTGTGGAAGGATCGCGCCTGTTAGGCCAATGTATGCGTTTAGGGGCGGACTGGGCCTGTTCTCGACTCGGCTTCTACTCATTCATCGCATCTAAGTTAAGTTTTTTTTTTATCTCCAAAGGAGGAAAAATACAGAAACATATACATGACCGAATTCTTTCCTTCTTCTCTGTCTACAAGTTCTTCTGACCACCATCATATATATATGTGTAATATCCCCAGAGTGCCTGTTCAAAAAGGAGGAAAAAATGCACGTGCAGAAGCCAAGTGACTTAAAATGTTATGCTGGATGTTGATAGCTGGGTGTTGCAAAGAGAACGAAAAATAAGGTAGACTTGATTTTTCGGAGCGGGCAAACAACAATAACAATTTGAATAAAGAAATACACTTCAGCGCCAATTCAGCACCAATTCACTCATTACAAGTATTGAGCCGATGTAAACGCTAATAAAACCCGCATAATAGATATTTTTGTTTATGTACGAATACAAATGGGAACGTATAAAGTCATTAAAAATGAAATTAAAAAAGGAAAACTGAACGTTTCTGATCTTTGAATGCGATATCGAAACAAGAAAGAATAACAGATACATTAGACATTAGTCACAGCGGTAGCAACAGAAGCAGCAATCAGAGGGTTAGGGGCGCTAAGGGCAAGCATATAAAGTGAGTTCAATAGGTACATAGTACTGTATATAATGCTTATTGAGTACATGTGTTTATTTTTTTCAAAGGGGAGAATTATTTTGTTCTTTTTGTTTACAGGCAAAACAAATTACAGAACCCAATGATCATTAAGATATTGTTTGAACGGAAAAGTTGGCTATTTTTAGCAATCATTCACGTAGAAGTCAATTTTGAAGTAAATGCCTGGCATAGATGCATGATGTTCATGTTACGAAATATTATAGTTAAGTAAATCGGGAAGTTAATAAAAAATTTTGATTTGAAAATTTGTGCAGCAAAACAATTCCGCCATTAAGTTGAGAAACATGATTGTGTTGAAGGCTTACTTGTCCGAATTTTCTGTTTCTCTTACTCGAAACGTATTTCATTAAAATTTTTAAATTCAATCCTTTACGTTTAGCAGGGATTACGTAATTAAATTCAGCTGTTTAGTTATTTAACCCTGAATTCAGTTGAAGATTTTTTTTAACGAAAGAAACGAGAAAAGAAGAAAAAATGAAAAAGGATAACTGTATCCATAGAACGAGGAAATTGTCATTTCCTCAATTATATGAAAACTCCGTTATTCTTCATGCACTTTCAAAGTGCCGGGCGGAAACATAGATTATACAAACATTTGCTCGAACTCCAGTCAAACAATAAAAAAAAGAACTTCAAAATACAACATAGACTTTGCAACATCGACCTGCAACCTCTAAATCTCAAAACAATTTCATGCCGTTTGCTTGTTGCTTGTTGCAAAACGACTGTTCAGGCATTCGAGTTTTATTCTCACACAACTCGTTCGATCAAAACAGCTGATTTTTGTTTATGTTTTCCGCTAGCAGTAGTAGTAGTGGTCTAAGGTAGTACTAGTACTAATAGTAGTCTTTTTTTAATGAAACTACAAAGTAAAAGAAAAACAATATGTAGAGAAGTTGTAATAATACCTGACGTTTTCTTCTTTTTTATTTTTTTTTTTTGTTTGGGAGACGTTTTCATGCGTCCTGTTTGATTGAAACGAATTGTCTTCTTTTTATCAATTCGTTTGTGGAGACCTAAATTATGCATTAAAAATTACTTTGCATAAAAAACACGCTATAGACTTTGATTGCCTTTACTACTGTCCACCTAACCAACATTGAAATTGTGGTAGCCCGGTAAAATGCAAAATGTATTCCTTTACGCATGCTTTAAATCCAAGGATCCAGTATAAAAATGGAATCACACGAGTCCTTGCCTCCTCGCTTACTCAAATATTGTTTAAAAGCTTCAATGCAATTCTGCTCATTGCCAGAGCAGAGACGTGATCTCCGGGGGTCTGTTACGCCCACGCAAAATAAGCAAACTATTACGTATTTCAGATTCTTCCTAACGTACATGCGGCTATCTTACTTGTGGTTTATCTTATCAGCTTGATTTTCGGTTCGTTTCACTTTAACACAACATTGCTAACAATTTCATTTAACACATTTTTCATCATTCGTCTTAAGTTTTTCCTGCAGTATGTAGCAACGTTTGTGTAATGCTTTTATAACATTTGGAGCATTTAACCGTGGTTTAGCACTGATATGCTAATGTAACTGAGTGCAGCAGCGTGTATCGTTGAAACGGATTGTGGAAAAGTTTTACATGATCGCATGCGATTGATATACATCAAAAAAAAAAAAGAAAAAATCAAAATAAAAAAACGTATGGAAAGCTCTGAACGAAACGTACAACAGTTATATAAAGATTTAATGTTTGAAAATTGTAATGTATTTTTATTAAAGCGAATTTAGAAATATTCACACATCAGCTTATACCTCAGCTTTTTAAAAGATGGTATAACTATGTAGCGATCTGATGAAGTCATTCGGGACTATCACCGATGGTAAATGGCGGGACTTAAAGTTGACTTTTTGCTTACCACTCACAAAACTACAGCAAGTAAATCCATAGGACTTTGAACGTAGATTGCCTGGGCGATCCTATAGTACCTGCAGCCATATTAAAAACGTGCGGAAGCAAGCTTTAAAAACCGCACAAAATATGTAGATTCTTGATCAGTGTCAAATTCGAAATCTCCTTAATCATATCTGCCTGTCGGTTTGTTCATCTGTCTGCCGAATATAATTTTCTTATTTATTATTTTTGTTTCCTCTTCATTGTTAAAAATTCAAAGGACTTTAAAGCTAATTAAAAAAAATTTCTGCGGGAGCTCAGGAATTTTTTCTAACATACCGGGTCTCAAAACATTAATTGGCATAAGGCGGATGTCTGCCTGCTATTAATTTCAAAGACTTTTGTATAATTGTCTGGTACTCCTATGAACATTTCTCTTACTTCTGCTACTATTAGAGTCATATATCAACTATTTTTAATGCCTCTTCAAATTCCACTTTGTTTAGATTTAATAATACGTTTAATAAATATTAGAAAAAAAATTTCAATTTTTGTATATAAAATCCATCAAGTAAGTATCATAAAAATAAAAACCTCAAAAATAAATAATAATAATACTTAAAAAATAATGGTAAAAAGAGAAAATGTATTTGTCATAAAACTCACATAAACAAAACGACGATGATAAGGCTGAAAACGAAATTTATGGAAGTCTAACAAATAATTGCGTGTAATTTTCATTTTCAAAGCTAATTAAATATCTATTATATTGATGAGATTTGTAACGATCATCATATATAAAAATGAGCCTTAAATGAAGAATCGAGAAATCTTTGTTGCTGCAAAGACAAATGTACAAAGTCAGAGAATTGTAAGAAATAGAGCCTCTTCTACAACTTCGTGTAAACGGAGTGATGGCAGACGCCGCAGCGAAGCATTTATTCACGAAATACTCTTATTGTCTCTGCTCGCCACTTAACTTAAGGAAATGTTTGATATTTAAGCTAAGGAAGTTGTATTTTAAGTGTCTATCTGTTAAAAGTCATTGAAGCTTAAAAAGCTTGTTACGCCTACAAACTTCGAGCGGTATATTCGTAAGCTTGGGTTTAATTTTACGCCTTGATGGCTTTAAGCAAAGCAGCATGGAAAGTGGCCTGCACTCCAGAGTTTTAAACCTTTTCGGCATCTTACGAAGCATGCTAGGCATAACCTGTGCATATGGTTTTGTGCCAGCGAATAGCTTCGTACAAAACTGAATGGATTAAGCTGCCAGAGGCATTCTTGTCTCTCGCATGCATTTCGAAGGGTTTTCTTTAGAGGTTTCTTGTACTTGTCGTACAAACAATGCATTTCTAACAAAGATGGAATGCCTTTCACCCTTTTTGCGCTTTGTTAGTTTCCACGTCATAAAATTAAGCTTTCAGTTGAAGGCGAACCTTGCAAATAGATAACCAAGCTGAACAGAAATCGTTGGAGGCTTTCAAAGCGCTGCGTTTCCGCACGATGACTGCATTGCCCTTCATTTCTTGCGTCACTTTGTATTTATTTACATATGATTTCTTCAAAATTATGAATATCCTGAGATATTGTATGCACTTTTTATAAAACGAATTCCGTCGCGCATTATTGTTGCCTCACTAAAGTTTTCAGTGCACAGCATCAAATACAAAAGTTTGATTGCTCGACGACAAGCCTACCTCTGGATAGTGCAAAGCCGACCATTATATATCCCACACCACTTCGCATAATCCAATAATTAACGTATTTTCGTGAAAAAGTGCAAAAAAGTGTTGTTTGTTATCATACAAAGCCCTACTTACCATGGCAGCCAAACGTACGTTAAAACTTAATGTACCATTTCCTACCACAAGCCCAAAATTATAAAAAAGAAAATGTAAAAAAACTGGCAAAATAAATATTGAGCTAATAAAGGCTTTAAAAGAAGCGATGGCTTTGTGTACATTCTAAGAAAATAAATTTAATAATGATTCGTACATTGTTTTGCAATAATAAATCTATGCAGCGCATATTGAATCTAATATTGAATATAGTAATAATATTGATTTTTATTAAATTTCTGAAACGGAATAAAAATTATTGAAATAAAATTTAATTAAACCTGGAATTGGCGTAAGTACCTCACATAAACGTTTCTCGGAGTTTATAACGTCGTAATCTATTATTATTAAGTCTTCGAAGGAGTTCTTTTGCTGTACATATGAACTCATCTTGCAAGCATGTGCTTATTAAGCAAAAAAAAATTAATTTTCCGCTTTCTCTAACATTTAGCGAAAGAGTCGTCATAACAGACAAGTATGATTTCAAACTTCTTCAAACCTAAGCTAACAAGCAACTGCATCCTACTTGTATCGCGTTCTTTACGGATTTTAGAGTATTTTTGTTTAAGTTTACTTCGACCGCTTCAATCGCTTCACTCTCAGTCAGTTTTTTCACGTAAAATATCTTATCGATAACGAACGTTACATACATTTGGAAAGGATAAGGATCGCATCATTTGCGAATATTATCGCCCTTAACCTTTCATAGATTTACATTGCCATGTTTTAAATGTTATGAAAAAAGATCTCTGAATGCATCGTCCACACTACCTCGCACTAAACCCAGCAAAGCTATAAAAGCATTTAAAGTAACTATGGATTCTCCATGGGCTTGTTTTTCACAGCATCCTCGTTTAATAATGCTTTATAACCTAGTAAAACCAAAAGTCTCTTTTAAAGCTGACATACTGTCTAGCCTATCTAGCTCACTAGTTTTGAAGGAACGCTTACCTTTTCGAAATTAAATTAATTATTATATAAAAGCTTTGATTTACCGAATAGAACGGATAGATGGGACAGCAGTATAACAATAAAATGAAATCATATGATTTAAAAACCCATGTTATGTATCCACCGATGTTCATTTGTTGTTCTTTTGCCCACTTTTCTTTTTAAATTGTTCTGTAATAATAATAAATAATAACAAATCATTAAAGCGAATTTTTTAAAATCAAAATATCTGGATAGTAGCCATGAAGCTTTCTTCGAAGTGTTGCAAACATTTCGGTAAAATGAATATATCCTTCATCTCTAGGTAATTAAGCTGACATGTTCGTGTTTGGCGTGTTTTTTGTTGTTGCTCGTACAATTTCTCAGCAGTCTCAGTCGATTCCCTGTTCATTATGTTCATTGTTCACATTTTTCCAATTTTCATTTGCTTTTGAACTTTTGAACGGTTAAGACGGTAAAGGCGGTAATGATGCGTAAATTTGTCGTCGCGGGCGCTTGTACGAAATAATCTACGTAAATATGCACAAAACCTAAGACATAATAAATAAATTGTTATAGAACCTTTCAGTCATTTAAGCATCTAACATGAGCGCGGATTAAGCGGTTGTTTTGCCATAAGCGATAACAATTTGATTTTTCGTGATAGACATTCCCAAAAAGAGTTGTGTTTTAAAATGTTTTTTTTTTTTTTTAAGGAGAAATAAGTGATTTAAACAAATATTAGTTGTATAATAAAAAACGGTCGATTGTGAAGTTCGGCAAGCATCTCTAAGAAGCTCTACAGTCTTTGCACATGTATTCGATTGATGTATTTGATCTATAGGAAACAATAAAATTTTGCAGTAAACTAAAGCATAATCAAAAAGCACATATCAATAGACAAAAAAAAAAAAAAAAAAAAAAAAAAAAAAAAAAAAACTAAATATGTAGCTCGAAGATCAAACAAAAACCATAAAACCGGCAATATCTTCAGGCAAACTTAGCGGAAATGTCTAATTTACAGTAGCACTAATTTAATATCGTTAAAGTCGTTTCGGTCTGCTATTGCTAATGGCTTGAAAGTTCTAAAAAAAGATCATAAACTAATGCATAATTTGAGACAAATGAAAAACTCCTGAATTTTGTTGCTTTCATCTAAACTCGATACCTATAAGGAAACAAAAAAGTTAAAAACTACCAGCTAACAAATCTAATTATTAGTTTAGTTTTAAAGAAAAGAACAAATCGTTTTCGGATATCTTAAGGATTAAGTCTGCGAAAGTTCAAAGAATAAGATAACGTATACACAGTTTTTCCGAGCTGAAAAAGAAGCAGCGCCAAAAAAGCAAAGTAATACGGGATCAATACAATTTGTTTGCAGCACTTCAATCATCAGAGTCTATTCTCCTTAACGAGGATTAACAATGGATTACCTGACATAAGCAGCAACTACGTAAACAAGCTTCACATGCTGCACATAGACAACTTTCTTTTTTTTTTTTTTTTTTGCTTGAAAAGCCAACAACAACAACATTTCCTTGGAGTGTGCGTTTGTCCATTGTCATCGTATTTGTAGTCTTCCTTTGGCCTCTTATCACATGCCATTACATTTAACGAAAAAGGAAACAACAAAAGCAGCCGTATTGGTCCTCTCTCACTCTTCCTCTATCTCTTTTCATCTCCTGCCGGTGTTCTTGCATTTTTGCTTTTATGGACTTTCATCTTCTTATCCTACACTCATGGATAACTACTCTTAAACACAACGACGGTAAGTTCTGGTTTTTTTTTTTTGTCCCTTTTTTTGTATATATCTTTTGTTATCTTTTTTCCATTTTGAAGATGAGAAATTCTTTACATTGCTTGCTGTAGATACTTCTTGGGTTTTCGTTACTATAATTGATAACAATATTTTTGGCATATGTTTGTGTTCTGTTCTGATCTTTTTCTATTTTAATTTTTAAGGTTATTTTTTTAGCATAAAAAAATGCTTAATGCTCAGTTTATGCCGCCTCTACTTTTAGTAACTAACTAGACAGCAATCGACCATTAGGATTTCAGAGCTTAATAAGAAAACACTTTATGTGTAAACTTACTTAAGCAAATGGAAATTAATTTAAAAATATATTAAAATTGTTTTCCTTTAGCGCGTCCTTGCAAGATTTCAGGCGAAGTTTTATGGTATGAAACTGTTTTGAAAGTCAAAAACGAAGCAACCTATAAGAAATAGCAGTAAGCAACGATTGATTTAAAATAATTTATGAACACTTTAACCCACTCACCGCCATACAAAATTAAAGTGTTTTGACTTGGGTGCCAGAGTTCTTTTTTGATTCTGTTCTAAAGAAAAAGTGAAAAAATTAAATATGTTTTTAACATCTTTCTAATAGTTCTCTAACCGCACATATTCGCAGACCAATTGTATCCACGTCTAGATATTTTGAAGCTGGCAGTGAATTGCTTAATTCTGCTATTGTCTGTACATAGTGTGCACCTAGCCTCCTAGCCCATGCCAGTCTAAGTATGTATAAAATAAAAACGAACTCAAAAACCCAACCTACACTTTAGGATTCATTTTTGGTATCAACCTGAAAGCGTGCCCAAGACTCAAAAATTAAGAGCCATTGGGTTTATTTGTGGGTTTATGCTAAGTAAGGCAATATTTAACGCAAGCTTTTAGGCATTTTCGGAATATATTTGCACCAAATTTTAGATTTTCAACTTCCAAGTATCGTAAGTTATAATTTGTTACCTGTTGTTGCCTAAGTGTAGACTCAAAACAATTCTGGTCTATGAAGTCAATTATTATATTATATATTATTATTATTATTATTAATTTCGTGCCAGAGAAATAAACTCTAAGACTAAACTCTTAAAAGCACCAGCATCTAAGGCTATCGGCTTTTTTTATTAAAAACTCTACCGCACTTGAGATTCGAGAACCCACGACCATTGACTTGCTAGTCGAGATTCCTCGCCTTTGGCTACTCAGGTGGATCAATTATTATAATAATTCAATTATTTCAAATATTAATGTAAAGGCAAAGCTTATAAAATTTATCGTTGGATGACAAGTCCTGCAAAAACTTATAAAATATTATTATTAAATGGTGCAATAAATGTATTATAATAACATATACTGATTACACAGAAATTAATTTTTGCCCGAATACCGAAAATTTATTGGGCAATCCTCCATGCCAATTATATGCAAGCGGACTAGTAGACGTATAGACAGTCATGCAGACGCTGATAACTTCACTCCTTCTCTGTTACGTTGCAATGGTTTTCTGATACGTTTCTCTATATATACAAGTAAGATCTTACCTACTTTTTCCTTTTCCTCTAATTTTGCAAAATTATTTTTTATCCCAATATTTTAGTCCAAGTATCGTACAGTGCTGGCTATACGTTCCTCCCACATTTGTGGTACAAAGCTTTACCTCGTAACGTGTGCATCGAGCGCAACTAATCTTTGATATCCATACCGTCTGTTCGTCTTCTTTGAGTACCCATTTCCATGCTGCTGTCTTAATAAAAATAGCGAAAAACTTTTCTAATGTTACTCAAATACCATCAATAGTTTCACATCACAGCGCGCTACACTTGGTATTGCAATCTCGAAACCCCCCGGAAGGAAAATATGCATGATTAATTGGACTCAATGTCTTATTTCACGCTATGGATAACGCAATGAATTCTGCATATCTTTGTTATCGATTTTACAGATTCGAACAGGACCTCAATTTAAAAATCCTACTCTCTCTCTTTCTTACGCTATCATTAAGTTCGTAATACGTAACAAAAAGACGACGGCAAGCTCGATTTTCGCGCATAAGTATTTAAAAGAGCTGATCAATTACAGGCGTAGGACTGAACTTTTAAAACTGTCAGGTAACATTTTTTTTACTCCAAGCAACTGAAAACTTCTTATACCAAATGAAAATATTTATAGAAAGTGTCTTGAGCTTTTACATCTTACTTATTTTACTTTTTCGTAATACTTCCTTTGACGGTTCCCTGGCCTTTTGTTGATAACATTGCGGCTGCAATCATTGCATTCACTAATAGAAGGAATCTTTTAAATTTAAACAATTTGCAAATTACAAGAAATGCTAAAGCTAATGAAAAGGAATCAAATTTAATTAAACAAAACTGTAAAGTATTTATTTCTATATGGTTTTTTTTTTTCCTTTTTTGTTTCAAATTTCGCATATTATATAATTTTAGTATTCATGCAAACTTTAATCCTCTTTCACATGCATATCGAATAATATTACGAAACTGTTGCACTAACACTACTCTAAAGTCTTTCACAATCCAATCTTAGTAATTAACAAAAAATGATTACACGAAAGAAACAAAGGAGAAGAGGTTACAAAAATGAAAATCAATAGGTAATCAACAATTGTTGCAAAGAACTTTTCAAACTTAAACAAAGCGGCTATAGTCTCAATATCAGATGAGTGAAAAATTTCATGGCGTGTTTTCATCAAAAGTCAAACACAATTTTCTTACATCTTTAATTGAAGTTTTTTACATCAATTATGTAACCTTCCGATCGGCAACCTTTTGCTTTCTTTTTGGCATGTCGTTACTGCACAACTTCTCGAATTTTTGGGCGACGAGTGATTTTCACTGGGTTTTTTGAAATGAGGTTGACCTTATTAAGAGAGCATTGCAGAGAGTGAAACACACGGATCAGAGTTCCCGGCAGGAAGTCCTTCAAATTTTTCCGACTCATTGCAAACGTATATGGTGGTTGACATTGTCGTGTCGTAGTGTTCTCACATCAACTGCAAATTTTGACACGCATCATTTGAAGACTGATATTATTCAAAAATCGTACGATGTGTTATATCTTCATTTTTTCCACGCCGGGAACAATGCGTACCACATTGGAGAACGTTAACAGGCGATTAATAATAATTTTGCTTGTTTTACTTTACTAGCATTAGTTATTGACGGTACATCAGTAGGGGCTTTGTTATCGTTTCTGTAGCTTCATCTGAGAGTTCCTCGATCAATTGCCCTATGCGGTCCGCCTGGTCCGGTGGAATAAGATTCATAGCCGATTTACATCTCCCAAACTCAAGTTTTTTCGATTTGCGTATATATTTGGAGACACGAATAGGAATGATTTTGTGAATAAAAACGACATTTTTTACGCCAGTAGAGGTAACTCTATGAGCTGCATATAGTATCTCGTATTTAGGCTTTTTGAATATGTATTCATATTACAGCGAGTAGCAATTTGCTTACGAAAATGTTTTGGGCATTATTATGAGTATCAATAAATAAAAATTAATAAAATTCTTACTGAGGTGGTTTTGGTTACAAACGACAGGACAAACCTGATATGCCCTATTCTAGTCTAGGTAGTGGGCACAAAAACTATTGCTTTAAATAGTTCAGGCAAAAAACAAAAAACAATGAGGACTGATACGTGTCATAAACAACATAAGTGAGCGATATGGTTCGTTTGGCTAATAACGCGTTGCGTCGTTCAGCTGTTACATTCCGGCCTACAGGCAAGTAAATAACAGATCGATTGATGTTTCATATATCTTTGATAAGGAACCGCAACAGGCAATAGAATGAATCAACTGAACTGCTATGAAGTGATAGTTGGCTGGCTAATCGAACCATTAGACTCTTTTGTTTGTAAACGCATTAATAGTCACTTAAGGAGATAAGTGTCAAAACATAATTTACACTAAAGAAAAGAAAAGAAAACGAAATTTCACTCTGCTTAAGGTACACGCATTTATCTGAAGGAAAGAAGAAGAAGAAGAAGCAGCAGAGAAAAACAAGACCTTGAAGGAAGGGTAAACAAATTAAGTAAAGTGTTGAAAAAATGCTAATTTTCGTTCAAGAAGCGGCAGGGACAAAATTCCTATCTCGCTCTATCTCTCTCTCACGCGCGCCCACAAATCCACATTCACAGAAGTCGCAGAATTAGTTTAACGTTTTCTTAGTTTTGTGTTATTGTCTCTACTTACATAGAAATGAAAGTTTTCTCTAGCATTAGAGAATACTAGCAGCAGCAGTCGAGACAGAGCTCGTAAAGAAAGTAGTGGGATGAGATTTTTTTTTTTATTAGGTAAAGAGTATCTGTTTGCGTTGCCTACCACTATCTAATGTACACGTAAGTGATTTTTGGGTACCAAGCGTCTCTAATGCAACTGCCAATAGTGTAGAGGAGTAAGTAAGTAAGCGAGCAAGCAAGCAAGCAGTGGAGTGTCGAGTTTATCGTATGTTTTATGAGCTCAACAGATTTACTAATGAATTTATTGTCATTTGTTTAGTTGAAGTTAACATCAAACAAACGCAAGCACAAACACATACACGCAGAGAGAAACACTAACGCCACACAACAAGTGCAATTCAAGTTAAATAATTTAACAATGGCGTCAAATGTACTTCGCTATGTCTGCTTGTTTGTCTGTCGGGTTTTTTAACTGAGATGCTTAAAACGAATATTATTGAAAATAAATGTAAATAAATGAAATTCTCTGTAAATATCATTTCGTTGGTATTTATTGCTCTGATTGTACTGCGAGTGCTGCGTTGACAAATGTTTCATATGTAAAATGGTTGGCAATTACGTTAATGCACACGAGAGGTAAAGTTTACAACAAACAATCAAATAAACGCATAAATTATTTTTAATTATGCAAAGTGTTAGTTAAGACCGACTGAAGTGATTGAGTGACTGAATGCATTCACAGTTGTTAACCTGGAGCGCGAAGGCGGGAATCTTAAAAACTTGTACTTAAATGATAAATTATTGCAATTATTTGCAGATTTATATTTTATGTTAAATTACCGTTAAACTTTGCAACGTTAACAAAAAGACATACAATACGTGTATATGTTTGCTTCTATAGATGTTTATTTATTTATTTATTTTCATTTTTTTTCTTTTTTTCTTCTTCTTCAAGACATACAAATTCTTCACTTTTGCACAAAGTCTCTCAAAATTC
The DNA here is from genome assembly GCF_014805625.2 of Glossina fuscipes. NCBI lineage: Eukaryota > Metazoa > Arthropoda > Insecta > Diptera > Glossinidae > Glossina > Glossina fuscipes. Next base: position 34,527,205 of record NW_023998416.1, on the reverse strand, counting down.
TTGTGCAAAGAATTTTCATGTTTTAAATACGTTTCGCTGTTGCTGGTAACCAAAAAAGGCTACAAACATGTGCAAGCGTTTACCAAAAAAAAAAAAAAAAAAAAAAAAATCTGAGGCACAAATGAAATGAAACACAAGTTGCTAGTGACTGTCCAGATTTTTTTTGTTTTTTTTTTGTTTTTGTTTTTTCCCTCGGTTTGGTTTCCTCTGTTCGTAACTAATATAAGCGTTTTGTGGTTTGTAACCAATTCAAGTTTTTTTGCGCTCTTTCGTTGAAATTTTTATGAGAACATCAGACTCTGCTTAACGGCTCGCGAAATTATGTTAATTACATATATGTGTTCTTTGTTTGTTGATATGCACAGAGTTGTCCAAACAGACTAAAGAGTCCTATCCCAAGCAACTAACAAAGCAATAGTACATTTTACTAGGAAAAGAACATTTGCAAATTTGATGCAGCTAAGGTAAGGCTAGGAGTTTGTAGATTCGTAAGGTGAGATTTAAATGTAGACCTGACATTTTAACCGAGAGTCTTCGCGGCCTCGCTAAAACCCCAAAAGCTGATAACTGGCACAAGCATTCCATGTTCGACTAACTGTCCAATGTTAAAAATTAGCAACCATCCACATGCACACCCATGGCAGAATAGAAACTGAGACCGCGTCCGAGATATTTTTCATATTTTGGTCCCTTGAAGATATATCAGAAAATCTGCTACCCTGCTGCAAGTGTTTGTCATAACCAGTTGCATGTTCACCCTAAAAGTGCTTTCGCTCGGTTTGTTAATATGTGCACAATTAGTGATAAAATTGTAGTTCTAGTCCCTGTCCAGTTTATTTGCAACTAAGAGAGGAACACGCTAATGTATGTTAGAATAAAGGCAAAATAGATTGAAAATAGATTAAAGTTAATCAATTGCGGTCGTATTAGAACATTTTCTGGACTGAGCGTTAAGATGAACCTGGCAAACAGCTGGGTCATTGGTTTTTGGATATATCTTCACGAGGTCGACAGTTATAGATAAAAATATTGGAAAAAAGTCTTTACGTATTTTTCTCCTCATATGCGTAATCGTTTAAGGAATCTTTGTGTCAGCTTCTTATGTTTTTCTCATCATTGCCGTCTAAAAATTCGATCTGGCTAGGACCCATACGTCATTTGATAGAACAGTTATGTAGTTTGCGTACCACACTAAGCTTACTGCTAAGCTACCGATCTTATAATGCGGATAGAGAAAACTAGCTTTCCAACAAGAAGCAAACCCATCTGCCTAAGATAAAGCTAAGAATTAAGAATCCTTCGTCATTTAAATCATTATATTCAATCATTTCGATTCATTGGATTCATTCAATCCATTTATAACTCATTGAAGATCGGTATCGTTACAGAAAATGCATAAGCTGTACCACCCAATAGGGAAAAGCACGGGCCGATCCATAGCATGGCCTGATCTTCGTCTTCATATTTCTGTATCCTCCCTACATCCCTGCAAAACCAGATTAGCAAGTTTCAGTTTCGGTAATGTTATTGCGCCGCTTTTCACCTAAATTATTCCTAAACTCCAGTGAACATGTGCGAAATTGAAGTTGCTACAGCAGGAATTCTTGCAAAATTTCCCATAAACATCTGACCTGAGCACATTTCCTTGGTCCTGTGCTCCCGACCCGAAAAGTTATCGTAAGGGAAGAAGGAGAAACCAAACTGGTCATATAAGAGAGTTTCAAGAGCTGGCAGAAAGGAATGTCACCTCAGAAGTGAATGAATTTGTTTACTCTTTAAGAAACTTACGCACATCAGTGCATCAAATATCTTTACAATATCTCGAAAGTTGCGATCTGCTGTCTGCATAAAAAAATGTAGGGACATATATTAGGCAGGCAGACAGAAAAATTGACAGACAGATCGATTCGCAAAACCTAATAGTTCCCAAGTTCGTATGTAATGTCGTGTACACGAAATGCCTTTGCTGCCCAGATCTCAACGTGTGGACGTCGCAAACTGCCTCGGTGTTGGAAACGGGCTTTCACAATAACAAAATCTGCAGCTAAATATTTTCGAAGAAAAAAAAGATCTATCGCAACTGCTTACGTAACTACATATATTTACAACTCTTTTATCTCAACTAATTACGAGAGAAAACACTGATGAGGAAAATTTTACATTAAAGTAACAACTTCAGCGATAATGTTAACGATAAATAGACGAGAATTGAATGAAATTTACGCAAATATCTACGAAAAGAGTATATGTGGTGGCGTCACTATTCTTGTCGCATTTATCAACAATTACGGATACGGGACGAACGTCATACATTGTACCCGTACCCACAGAACACAGAACACACCTATACGTGCACATAGAACATTATATACATTCACTCGTCAAAATTCTTGCTACGGCTGTGTATCTTTTCTTTCTCGATGTGAATAACAAACAAACTGATTTAAGCAGATACGACGCTACCCGCGAAGAACATTAAAAGTGTTTAACGTAGTAATTTTACGTAATTATGTGATATTATATATTTTTTCATTTCGTCTTCTTTCGCTTGTTGATTTTACGCTCTTTTGCGTTTTATAAATGTACCCGACGCAACGATTGCTTTTGAGGACTCATTGACAAAGCAGACAACCAAACAAATTGGCACATCATCAAATTAAGAAACTAAATAAACAAGTAGGAACGATTCATAAATGCCGACAGTCGCCGATGGTAGGTTATGTTACTATAGCTACAAACTTTCTTCATTTTTTTCTTTTCATTTATTTATTAAAATGATCAGGTAACCAAATCTAGAGTAGAATTTCTGATCATTCTTTGTATCCACAATTATTTTGACAGTCTATGCTCGCACAAATTTATGTGGCCATTACTCTCCATACATCCCATTAACAGCACTTACGCAGTTTGAATATTTAATCGCTAACTTTTGCTTATAACAAAAAATAAAAAAAATGAGGAGAAAATCGCAAGACAACTTACGTCCGGCTTGGTTTGAACTTTTTCATACCCGCCAAGAACTTGTAATGAACAAACGCGAATGCTTCAGCAAATAATAATTATTATGAAGTATTTATTTATTTTATTTGTTAAATTGTGCGCGCTGTCACGATTAAAAGCTTAATTTGCGACATTATAGAGGAGATCGTCAATCGAAAGCACAGCAAAGATCAAGTTAGACAGGCATTTATGATATTTTTTAGGCCTAAGGTGCTAAGGCGTTAGGTTGTTTCCGGCTGTAAAGGCTTAAGCTTTCTTATTATAGCAAAGAATATTAATCAGAAGCCAGTTAAAGCAGGCAAAATACTTCTTGCCCTGAAAGCATTGAAAACGTTTGTCGCGCAGTGGAGTTTTCCAAAACAAATTTCGAAAGAATTAAAAGATATATTAACTTTTAGTTACGGTTAAAAGGGTTTTGGAAGTTTTTGGAGTTTCAGAATAGTTTGGTAAATTGTTCAACTTAACCTCACACTAAAAAATTTGGCATTCAATCTTTTCTCCTAGACAAAGCTGTGAGGTCGCTGTCAAAAAAAAGACCCGGATAAATATCAATTTCTTACTACTTATGTACGAAATCCTTAAATGAGATAACTATCAGTTTAACTTGAGCCCAAACTTTTCATTCCAAACAAAGATTTAAAGTCGTAATAGCTAATTCTTAAAAACAGACAGATCGTTTACCCTGTTTACCGATCTAAAATAGTTGTACTTTGAAATGTGACAAATACATTCCCGGTCATAAAAAAGCTACGATCTCGTACGTCCAAAAGTAGGTTTCCTTGACTCGAGCTTTCGCAGTTCACCTTAGAATTTAAGTTCGGATTATCTGTCTATCTGTGTTTTAATTTTCCAGCCTCGTGTCTTGAAATGCGATAATTTTTATAAAACGATGGGTGGAGCACCGGATACGATTGAATGGAGAGACTCACCAAAGTTGGATAGCTTGCCCCTCCTCACCATCACGACGAATTAGCTCTCGTATCTCTTTGCAAGTGTTGCAAATGTAATGTCAAACTTAGTATGACATTACCTACCTATGAAAAGTATAAAGTGAACCTAAATTTTAATTGAAGACTTCAGTGACAAATGCGCCACACTGTAACTTGGAGTACTGGTTAAGTACCACGATTGCTTGTTTTTATTTACAAATCTAATGTCAATATTAGCTTATCACACAACTGCACAACTTGTTACATGAAACTAAGAATCTTCCTTATTTCATAAAGCGCCAGGTAAGCAAAAGCCCAAATGCTAGTTTCGCTTATGGCGCTAACCGTGACGATGGTTTTCGTGGTGGTAAACATGACACTACAATTTTCAACGATTCGAACTCAAATATTTGCTGGTCATGGTAATGGGCTATTAAATGTTTAAGACGATGCCAACGGTCTTCATGGTCGGAAACGAAAAGAAATATTAAGCTGAACTAATTAATATGAGTAAAAGCCGCGTAATAAGTACTAATAATTTTTTCAAGCTATTGACCTTTTTATAAAATTAATTATTTATTACATTCAATCAATTTGCAACGTCTAAAAAGTGCTGTGTTTTCCAAAAGATGGAACTATCTCCAAAGTCTTCAGAAGAAGTCTTGAACAATTACTTCGATTGCGTCATCAGTTAAACAAGAAAACTAAAGCGAGCATAGCTTGCCATATATTACCAATGGTAGCGATACAAGAACCCTATCGACGTTATAGAATTACCCACGAAAAACCCCTGTCATCTTGCCGGACCGTAATGGTTCCTATAAGCAAATTTATATTTTTCCGACAAGTAGTTGATAGTGCTCATTACATTCTAGGCGGCAATGCATCCAACATTTGGGAAAGAAATATAAATGTTGTTATGTTCGAGAGCCTAAAGCGGACCTAGCGTCTCCAATGAAAGCCGTAAGGTTAGAAGACCTATTCCGAACGAAAATACTATTTCACGTTCACTTTTCTGCTCATCGTCAAATCTGCGCCCTTTGAATGCCGTGTCCCTCATTACGAACGAATAATGAAGAAATCCGAAATTAACGGATTTCCGAATACTGGCGTCCGCATACATGCTTCTGCTTTCCACCAATTTTTGCCCCTTCGTTATTTTTTTTTTCGGTCATGTCCTGGTAACGAAACGTCCAACAACACAACGTACGATCACTGACCCGTCTTTTCTTATCGGTCGCCAAAGTACGAAGATTGGAATTCTTTCTTGTACTTGGCATCGGTAGGTATCTGTTGAATAACGACGGATGTATCGTACAAAATCAGCTGTTCGCTCTTTTCGAATAAAATCTAACCTCAATGGATTATTGTACAAAGTGTTTTTTAAGTTCTTAAGTTAAGTTATTGTAGAGTCTTAAATATAAAATATGGGATCAATATAAAAGATGTTTTAGGTATCATCTATAGAGTGGAACTAGAAACTTATTTGTAAAGTCGATAAAACATAAAGAGATACCGAATGCAAAGGAAGTTTTGAAATTTTATGATCTTTCACGTAATACACAGAAAAGGTGTTGGGCAACGCTGTTCCAAGCAATATTATGCCAAGAATCCGTCTCTAAAAAAATTAATGTAATTTTAGCCAAATTAACGTCACCGAATAAAAGAAAAACGAGAGAAATTTGTCTTGAAAGAATTTAAATATGCAACATTCTCACAAGAACTTGAACGTCTTTCTTCACCGCGAATGGGGAATGTTTACGACTGACAACAATCGATGTTATTAATGCAGCGCATGTGGAAGAGTTTATCAACTTTTAACTTTTAATGTTACTTGAAGAGGCACCGTACACAGGCCATAAATTAGTGTGCTATCAATTAGTACATTACAGAGCGACAACACAAGTACTAAAAACGCATCAGGGGCCGCATTAAACAATGGCGCGAACAACGCAGAGAACCTTTAGGCAGCAAAAAGTTTCAAAAGAAACTCTTATGCACCGGGCAATTGCATAAAATAAGAAATGCACACAATAACACACACACACACACACACACAAAATGCAATAACATAATCATCATTAAAGTGTCTGTCATCATTGGCATTAATGTTAGTTGCAATAGTTTTCTATAAGAAAAAGTCAACGGCTGATGGAATAATGATCGAAGGAGTTTGCTACCGCCAAACCAACATTATTCGCAGTTTAGTCTTCGCGCAATCTTTTAATGTAATGGTATCTCGGCTATCGACCGGTCTGTCTGCATGTAAATAAATTTGAAATCAAAAGCAATTCATTCAACGCGATTGAATGCTATTCCCAACATACACACATACAATAATGCGCCCAATTGAAAGCACTTTCATAGTCTCTCCGATATATTTACACAAAATATGTCAGCAAATAAAATGCAGACTCTTTTTGAGTAAGAAGAGTGTAAGAAAAATGTACAAAAATGTAAAAAAATGGTTAAGAACCATTTCAGCTATTAAAAGCCGCGTTTCCGGACGATTGAACAATTTGAATACAATCACTTTTCGTTAGAGTAGTTAGAGTTTTTTTTTTAGTTCGTTGTTCAAGAATTGCATGCGTTCAGCTTGAAGTTTATTTCCGTTTTTTTGCAATGAAGTACTCAGAGTTAGATCCTCTGCTTGTGTTCTTGCTTTGAAGGTACCTTGCTTATGCTAATTTATAAAAGATTTATTAGATCCTGTTTTTTCAGCATTTTTATCTTTGAGAAAAAATTCTAAATAATTTGGAGACAATGAAAATTACTTGCGTTTAAAGTAAATTGTTGCTTTACTGTTGTACAGTTTACAGTTAAAAGACATCCCTTAGATATGTATTCAATGCGACATGTAGTGTAATATATAGCGCATGTGACAACTCAAAATTGATCAATCACACCTATCTACAAAAGTATAAGTGTTTGGCGAGAGTTATTAGCATTTCATAACACAGGGGCTAGTCACTTTTAGTTGAAGTAAGATTGAGGTGGGAAGTGGGTCAGAAGACAGATTCCACTTTGAGTTTTTGCGCGAATGTCTCTCTTAAATAGTCTCTGCAAACTTGTTTTCTGTAACTATTTATGTATTGTGGAAGGGCACTTACTCAGTTGTCGGACGGATATTATGGCTTAAGCATAGTAACAACATTTTCAAATCCCTAGGTTATCCTTTTCTTACTTAAGCGAATCACTAGCTTCTTAAAACAGAATGATTTTTTTATTATGTAGACATGAATCGTTAAAGTCAAATACGATTCGATAAATAATAACCAATATCCGTCTGGCAAAGCTTTTGGGCAAAATTCAAAGAGTCATTAAAAGGATAGGGGGACTATCAGGTGTACAAATACGAATTAAGGATTTGAGAAACAAACGGTTAATAAGCCCTTTAATAAAATTTTATCATAGCTCCCGCCTGGCCAAAATAACCAGTGACAATACCAATACGCCGTGAATTTGACGAGCTTTACCGCTACTTATGAAAAGTGAACTAATTTGGGAAATCCCAGACGAAGAAATTCATTGGTATACCGTTCATATGTGTCGCTATGGCAAAAATCGATCGGTTTGATGGGACAAGAAGGGTGTCGCCAGTTAAATTCCGATGACACGGCTAATATGAAACACTACTAACATCACTTAATCGATCTGAACTATGCGCTGTAGAAAGAGGCGGCCAGAATGTTAAAAAACCCAAAATAAATTCATTTTTTACATGATATCCTTTCACCCATCAATAGAGCAAAAGCGGTTCGCGACATGTTGGAAGCCTTCTTCTCCTAATTACCAGCTATCTGCATCAATGGGGCAAGCACTTGCTGAGCAGCGCTTTAGTTCGTACGAAGAAAAAATGGGAGCGATTCTTAAAGGCGTGTCAGAAAGATCGAAAGAATGTCTAATAAGCAAAGGAACCAACTTTAAATAAACCGCTGTCTAGTATTCTTCGATATTTTACTCTTTTTTTTTTCAAACCAAAAAAATCAATTTATGTCAAAAAGTCAATTTATGTTTGTGGAACTTTTTCTTTTCCTGCGAGCCAGCAAATCAATAGCAGATGAATCAGTGTGTTGAGTAAAAATTGTCCACGTTTGTGGGTTTATGTAGCGTCAATCTACTTCATTTTTATTTCGCTAACAGCTATTTCGATTCCGCACTGATGTGTGGCCAATCGTCACTGTTGTACATCTATCGATCGAGCAATCACTGCATCTGCGGTCACACGTCAATCGTAATTAAAATGTGATCCAACACATTGGGAATTGAACCCTGTCATGAGTTTTGGTGATTGCATTTGTTATCCACTTAATGGGCATCTATTAGTGTTAGTTGTATTTCTCCAATAGTTAGTGGAGACACAATGATTGTTAAGCGACTTTCAAGAGACCATGTAGTAGCCGTTACTAAATGAAGATGTGTTGCCATATTTGTCGTATTCTCAAATACTTCCAATTGCCGCGTAACTAAGTGAATTCAAATGTCAAAGTGATTTTGAACCAAAGTGATTTTGAACCATAGCTACTACGAGTGGTCGCTTGGTGAAGTGGTTGAGCACACAATCGCTAGGCTGTAGCCACTCTCTTATACCCTCTCAAGGCTGATCATTACAAGAAGGTCTCGCCTCAAAAGATATCGCACATAATTGCGTAGTTGCTTTTTTGTTTGGAGCACCGCGCCTAGGAATTGCACTCTATGAAATCAATCCTTGTAATAATTCTGTTACGTCTTCTTCGTATTTTGACCTCGTATTCCATTTCCTGATATTTTGAAAATTTTCTCGAGCCGTTGCATTTTCGATTATTGTTCATTTGCGCAGCTTTAAAACGAAGTATACGTCGAGCCTTTTGTTTCGCTTGTCTTAATTAATTCAATTGAAAGTTCTTTTGACGTTGACTTAATAACTTTTAGGTTTACTCTCCTCGAATAACGCCAAGAAATTTAAAATATCTTTCTGCTCTTAAATATTTATTATTCATAACAATATGCCGTTGCAGAAGTTAATACACACACACACACACACACACATAGCCATACAACACAACAAGTAGAAAAAAGCTATAAATCATAGTCACTTAAATAAGTATTCAGTTGGTTGAGTGTCAACAGCGTGTTCACATAACCATCGAATTTGTTAGGGAGACAATTGGGAATTTGTTAAGGATCTGTCACTCAACAGCAGCTGATGAAAATTTTAAAATTCTTGTGATTTTACCGATAATTATTGTAGTGCAACGATGCGTAGTGGCAACTCTGTCTTTATTACATTTCATTAAATATTTACTTTTGATTTCGTGTGTACCTACCTACTGTTACATATCATACACAAGTTGGGAAGTTTCCCTCTTGTTATCAGCAGCTTCTTTATTCATTACTGTCGTTCATAACGCTGGCTATACATCATAACTTTGTGGATTCTTTTCTGTTACGTAGACACTTATTTATATATGTATTTATACATGTGCGTTTCTTTGTGTAGGTGTGCCTTTTGTGTTGTTACTTAAATCTTGGCAACAGTAAATTGTCCTAAACTTTTCCAACTTCCAACACAAATACATACACACACACACACACACACAATTGATGTTTTGCGCTCACTAAGAACAAAGTTATGTGAAAGACAAACTCCGTCATTTGCTTTCATTCATTTCAGGCAACATCAGCTAAACATTTTAGACGTTGACAGCTACGCAGCCCGCACTGCACACACACACAGGCACATACACGACAGATAAACTCTTACAACTCATATACAGCAGCATCTATGTCAACAAACATATTTTCACTTGTTTTACTCAGCTCGCATTCATACCACCTTTCTACACGTAAATATACACGTACACACACACAGTTTTCCTACAATGTCTTATGGTCTTAAGTATTGCGCTACATTTTGTATATAAAATTGCGGGGAGAAATATGAATAAACCATTTTTAATATATTCTCTGGCCTCGTACACTCTTCTTATATTTGTAAGGATTGCAATGAAAAACCAAAATGGAATTGGGTGGCAACGCCTACCTCTATGTTACTTAAGTACTTTACAAGTTGACTATGATGTGTTATGCTCTATGAACATAATTCTGCTTCGTGCAGAGTGTAATGGCAACTAATTGTCTGCGTAATGAGACAATGACCTTTACTCAATTGAAGTTCTTGAGCTTTTGAATTCTTGAGTTGCGAGTGATGACGGCCAGGTTAATGGAGGCAAATGCTAAAGGTTGCAATTCCCCAACAACAACCAAAACATAAACATAAAATATTATCACAGTGTTGTGAAAATTTAAAGAGATTTCCAAAAAAAAAAAAAAAAGAAATAGAGAAAAAATATGCAAAGAGATTATATCAGTAAATAATAACTAGTGAAATTTTTTAAGGTGGGTGAGACGGAAAAGAGGACAAAGGAAAGAAAGTAAATATTTCAAGTATATAGCACTTCTTTTATAACTTTCGAGAGGTTCACGCTCAAATACTTCAAATCGTCTATTCTAAGAGCGAAGGAGTGTTTTTGGTTTAAGCACGAATACAGTTCTCACCTTATTAATCACCGTTCACTTTTGACGTAATATTTATATCTGCGAGGAGTGTGCTGCTTGCGATCAGACAAGATTAATTCTTATTTTCATTGTCTGTACAATTTTTTTAATTAAGACAATGCAGCGCAGAACCGAAGTCTTTTTTTCTTTTCGCATCCGTAGAGTAAGCATAACAATTTTTATACTTTTCTTCGCTCTAGCTTGCGAATAAGAAACAAGAAATCCAAAGTTTGTTTTTTCCTTTGAAAACCCATACGTAGTCAGTGTACATTGAGCACATTGCACATCTGTCTTTTGTGCAGCTTGGCCAGTTTTTGTCTCTCAATGCGTTTGCTGAATGTGAACACGAGAGAGACTATGTTCACCACAGACACAACACAAAGGGATAAATGGACAGAAGGACAGAGTAAAATGATTTAATTGATTTCGAATATGGTGTTGATCAAGTGTGGGGGCCTGTAAAGCTTCATTCCCGGTGTTGCAATATCCCTCGATTCTTCGGCAGTGGATAAAATAAATCCATATTTTAAAGAAAAAAACATTTCGGACTGATTATGATCTAAGCGGGGAATATGTGAAAAAGGATTTCATTTTAACAAATGAAGAACAAGCACGGGCTTTATTATAATATAAATAAGTTTGCTTTGAATGCTCTGAGTACGAATTCTGCGAATCAGCCCAAAAAATACTCTATCCATGCAAACAGGCCATCCATCTCTTCTTTTCATCTTATTCGTTATTTGGTCGATAGTTAACTTGTGTTGGTTGAACTTCTCACAAGGCATAATAGCATTTTTCCAATTAACTTTAAATCAATGCTAATGTATGGAAAGTAAGCTCGTGGCGCCGGTGCTTAATGGTCATTGCCGTCAGCGGTAACAATGCGATTTACAAACAAAATTCCAGTATTAACCGACAGTGATATCAATTAGCGATCTCGCACTAAATCTGTCACTTACTTTCCTTTTACTATACCGAGGGTAAAATTTATTTGCGAACGAGAATGAAAGATAAAGTAGAAGAAGAATAAGAGGAAGACCGATAAATTAAATTGCTATAAATCAATGATTAATGAGCCAGAACCAGATAGCGAGGGACGATATGAACGGTCTTAGCTTAGATATTGTTATTATTTGCGGATGTTATGAATGTATTCTGTGTGTGGGGCCGCGTATGGCAGTTTGCTTATATTACATTATATTGCTTGACAGTCGCAATTGCTGGCGATGACGATGATGATCTTTAATTAAAGACTTTTAAAAGTTTATTGGTTTTGATTGACTCTATTAATAAACTCTTTGGTCTATAAAAGAGACCCATTATTACAGGCTGAAGATACATTTAGCTTGGTTTAGTGAAAATTAAAAAGAAAGACACAGAGAGTGAGAGTGGAGAGTGGAGAGTGGAGAGTGGAGTTTCAAATGGAAAGATTTCAACGCATCCGAGCGTCTGCAAACTTTTGTAACCCTTATGCTCTATTAACAACTGCGACAGTCACGTTTATTTAACTTTTGAAAAAATGTTGCACTTGTATGAGATTATTAAAGCGAGAACCTCTTTTCCAAGCGACTAAATACCACCCTTACTTAGTTAAAAGTATTCTTTACCGCTTTCCCTTATCTTGAAATTAAATTAAAACTTTACGACGACTATCAACACTTCTGTGTACATTTCTTTTTCTAGCCAGTGAATACTCAAACGTTGTACCAAAAAAAAAAAAAAAAAAGAAGCAAATAATAATTTTTGTGTTTTTTTTTTTTTTTTGCTAATTAAGTTTAGCATTTGTTTTTTTTTTATTGTACAGTTGTTGCTTAGCATTGAATTTCGCATTGACAATGTAACTCACTGCATAGCATCATTGTACGTGTTAATGTTTGAAACAGGACTTGCAACTCAAATAGAAAACATAAAATTATTTCTGCTGGCTTGTTGTTTATCTTTCTATTTATAAAACAATCAGCAAATGAGACACTTAAAGGTGACGCTAATACAACTTCATTAGGTGCAAGCAGATATTTTCGTGCTCTGAAAATAGTAAAGACGAAGTTTTCTTTACAAATTGTTTGCGCCAAGGCGAACAAGTGTTATATCTTATTTTGGGTCCTTTGCGTGATGCTATTCCTCAGCAATACGATCAGGTGCTCGTTTCTCTTTTTCCAAGTTATAATAATGAAGCTTTTCACAAGCCATTGATTCTTCGAGACTTTTGCTCCGGCAATTTCCTCTTCGCCCACTTTAGCGCCGCCAGATTTCATTGGAAAGAGAAATCGTAATCGAAAAATGTACTTTCTAAGATTTCTTTTTTTGATGGCATGTCACTTTGCGGATATTGCTTACATGTACGTAAACAGGGTGCTCCTCCGCAAAATAAAACTGAGAGGTGAACTACGAGATGCACACGCCTAATGGGCAGCTAGTATGCCTTTACTCGCAGAGGACGTACGCATGAATTCTGTGAGGGTACCCTCAACCCTTCTATGTGCCCGTAGGATTTAAATGGAAAGGTTTCACCTAACTAAAGCATAAGCTGCAACATGAGAAATTCGTCGGATGGCATATAAATGTACGATAACTATTAACAAATCCGTATGATTTTTAGATAAACTCAAGCGAGATGTGTCATAACTTTATCATATTTCGAGCATTAATTTATAAATTACAGTTGTTCTGAGTTTTGTGTGGCGCGTCACATACCAAAGCAACATGAAATATTGTCATGTTTCGCTTGAAGGTCGCAACTATCTCAAATCCGTATGAGCCCATCGTTAGTCTTCCTACATTTGCATGTCATCCTACGAACTTACTAACTGATGAGTTACTTTGCCCTGAGACTAAATACAGAAATGTAGTAAGATTTTTACTTAAAAAGCAGGTGAAAACACTACAGCGAGACCATTAAATATACTCCAGCACTTCGTTTATTGCAATTGTTCATATAATGAGTTTTCAAATCAGTTTTTATATGAAGTCACTTTCTATATCGTTTGTCTTGAGATCAAAACGCATCGTCAACAAATTTCATCAAAATATCTAAAGAATTGCGCCTAAGGTAAACAGCACAAACACAGAGTCACAGAGAAGCTTAGATCGATGCAAAAAGTGAACTCGAATCGAACGATATAATAAAAGGTGCATCTCAACACCCTTGTACCACAAGTGTAAAGAAATGCACGCAATAAAGGTATGGGAATTCTGCGGATACGGAAAGAGCTCAAGATGTACGCGTGGAGCAGTAGAGGGGCAACAAGTTTACCTACACTGACCATCGTGTCTCCTTTTCGTCCTCCCTTTGATTCCAAGAACATCTGGTGATGAATATTTCGCTTTAACTTTTTTCACGTTACCTTCCATTAGAAAGCAATCCTCAAATAAACCAATTTAACAGTTTTTGCAGATGGACCTACACCACGTATGAGTACATATGCTAAAATATGCTTTAAAAAATGTTTACTAAGCTCTTAAGAGAATTTCCTGGAAATTTTCGCATATTTTCGAAAGTTTCCACTAAATTTTCTCATTTTTCGAGCTAAATAAGGGAAAACTTTTTGGAGAAAAAAAAAACTTCAGGAAAAAAGTCCAAATATATTGTTATATAATTCCACTACTACACCTTACACCGCTTGTGGTAGTGGTGTATATTAAGTTTGCGCGGGTGTATAAGATGATCGAAACGGCTTGATATTAACCCTCGCTTTATTACACCCACTACCCATTAAGAACTAGTTTTTGGATCGGTTTGAGCATATCCGTCCGCCCGTGCGTCTTATTTTCTTGTATTCAACTTGTGCTCAAAGGCCGCAATTTTTGAGATATTTTAGTAAAGTTTTGGCCCAAGGACGAACGCTATTCAAAATGGTTCATCCACTTCCCACATCACATCTTATTTCGAAAATTCGTTAGACGAATAATTATGGCATAGTGGCGAGTATTTAATGGTGGTTCGTGGCCCAGTACAATGTTTTCACTTGCTTCTTTTTTCTTCTTCTTCTTTGGGCTTATGGAATTTGTCTGTTTACTTGCCGGAAAAAAAATTACTGTTTTCCTATTGACAAGAATTCTGCGCTTACTCGCCGAAATTGAGAGCAATTTTTAATCGGAACTGATTTCTGTATTCCCAGTAGCAAATGTTATTGTTGTGTTGCTATCTGTGCTATTTTTATTGTTGATCCTATTCTTAGCACAAACTGGGTTGATTTTCCAGATTGTTTTTCATAAAAAAGCAATCTGTTGTCTGCTTGAAGAGCACGGGGCATTATGCAAATTGCTAACGTTGTGAGAGAATAAATTTAGAGTACAAATGTGCGTTCGTATACAATTTGTATGCATACAACAAGCCAATGAGAGGAAGAGAGAAAGGTATAGACAAAAAGAGCATAAGAACACTTGAAAGTATTCTGAACTTTGCCCAGCAGCAGCTTGGTAGAAATTGTGAGTTTTAATGTCACCCGAAAGGCACTTGAGACTTTTACCTTTACGACATTTAAAGGTTTCTTGTTCTTAGTAGGATTGCTTGTGTCGACCTCTTTGACCAAACCACTGGACCACGTTAAAGCTTTGAAGTAAATATGTTATCCTGTCAAAGTTTGAGAACTTTCTTTTGCATCTATGCGTTGAGCCCCACAGGGTCTAATTTGAAATGCATTACGTATGTGAAAAGTATAGCAAAGAAAACTTTGCTCTTATTTTACTTTCATTTACAAAAGAAAAAGCATTGAAAGAAAGAGAGCTCATCACCATCATCGTCGTCATTATTATCATCATCACTAAAAATTACCGATATTCCGTTACGGGAAACTTTTGCTCTCTTCAGGAAACATTTACAAAGTGCTGGACCAACATTGCAAGTATCTCAGATATGCACACTTTAGATTTTTCCTTAGTTTATTTAAAAAGTGTTTGGATTTCATTATGCAACCCGAAATGATTGTTTTTCTATATTATTAAATGTTTCTTTCTCTTCTTCGCTTTCTATCTTTTTTACTCCACTTTAATTAGAGAAAAAAAAAAATGAATAACAACAACAAGAACATACATATGCATGTAAGCGAGAGCGTTTGTTATTTTTAGTAAAAATTTTCAACGTTTTTCTTTCTCGATATCTTCATTAAGTTTTCAGCTGCAACGGTAAAAAAAGCCAAAGGTGTTTTCTTTGGTTTCCCAAAAATATGTAAAACGTTATCGCTCTATATAACCAAACCAAAGAACCCGAGAACTCTTTTTAGATTTCTTGTTTTTGCCCATGGCGCGAAATGTGTGCGTGTATGTGTTTTTATGTTTATGTAAAACTATAACGAAAACAGCGGGGCAAGTGCTTTCATGCGTTCACTTGTATGCATATAACGTAACTAAAATATCTAAATAAAAAAAAAAAAAGAAAAAGAAAAACACTTTTTTTGGCTTAAACCGAAACTTTTGATACCCACCATCTGCTTGCTTCTTTTTTATGCTCCATGGCCATTCTCATAATTTAAAGAGCTATCGAAGTGTGAGGATCTTTTTACTGCATTACAATGCTTACTTACTTTCCCGTACAATAACGTGCATAAAGTTAAACACTCCAAGAGGTAAATATATACTTTTCAAAATCTTCTCTAAACTATAGATATATGTTTATGTAATCAGTGAACCAATGAAAAGTTAAAACTTATTGAGAACAATTTTCAATATTCAGTTTCTAAGGAAACTTTTAAAGCAGTATCTTCAACTTCGGCAAAGGTAGATCAAAAGATTTGTTTCATAAAATTTCCACATAATATTTCAGAGGCAATTAAATTGATATACAGCCACGGACACATAAATAGCACACACATGTTGCCATAAAAAAACTAAATAGAGATTTATTAGGAAAAAAAGGTAAAAATTTTTCATTTATTTTAAAATATGGCTTAAAGCATTTCAGGAAAAACTTAAAAACGCTTAAGCAAAGACTTTTAACCAGAAAAACTAACATAAAAATATGAAAATCCATTAGACGTAAAAATAGCATAAAATACTAATGACAGCAAACTGACGTAAGCTGTAATAATAGCTAAAAATCTTGTATTCTATTTCGATCTACTTATTACTGTTAAGGCAGAGGCAGTTAAGAGAGACTCAACGTTTATTATACCGATCGGTTCAAAATCATCTTTACAAGTGATTTAAACTTTTCCGTCTCTATTGCGATGCAACTTGATACACCGACAATAGTAGGCCGGGCCCTATCGCAACTTGATTGGATCTGATCACTTTTGCGAACGCTTCGTTTTCAGCGCGTTTTCTATTTAAGTTTTTATAAAGAAAAAAAGACTAATGTTCGAAATTTCGCTTAGCTCATTGAACAATAGTATTTCGACAAATTTGGATACGATGAGCAAATATTTTCAATACCCCCGCATAATCCAAGGCATATAAGGTTTAGCATGAAAACTGGGTCTTTATATGGCGAAAGAGTCTAATATGTAAGGTTTTACAATGAAAATCTGTCTGTAAGAGTAATTCGACATCAAAATTAGCCATTAAAAATTTGGATGACATGGACCCACACTTCTACACCACGTTCCATATAAGGGTTACCATGGAAAGTAAGTTTTAATATGACGCTAGTCTTACTCTACTCTACTCTTGCGGGAAGAAAATCTTTAGCACGAAATCAATCTGCCCCAATGCACGTTTTCGTTAAGCTCCGATGTAAGGGCTTTCATGATAAGCATACCTTCACGTGAATTCACGTGAACAATTTTTAGTGTATTATTACGAAAATTAATGATAAATTGTCTTAGGTGTAGTGGTGCCGTCTTGTCCGGCGGTAATGTGCTTACAAGCTTAATAGAATTTTGTTCTGCCCAGTAGGACTAAGTAGGCTTGTCAACTGTGAATAGTTTATGGGATAATTAGGTTAGTTATTAATTAATTAATTACATAAGTACGAAAAACTCCATTAAATTTTTCACTTAAATTTGTGCCATTCATGCGGCCGTAGCTGTAATTCTTTTTGTAGTTGTAAAGTACTATTACAACAACTCGGCAAGAAAACATTAAATAAATAAATGAAACGAAAATATTAACAAAATTTGTATATGTAAGGAGAAGAAGCAAAAAAGATAGAGAGACAAACAAAAAATAAACATGAAATCATTTTAAAAACGATAACACATAGCGTTGCGCACAGACTCGTTCCATAAACACACACAATACATACGGACGCTTAGACGGACAGTTACAAATTAAATACAAATCCGCAGAACAAAAAAAAAAAAAAAAAGAGAGGAGAGGAGAGGAGAAAACCCAAATAAGCTGAAATTCCCAATAACCGTAAACGGAAAATTCATTATCTGATGTTGAAAACTTAAAAACTGTTAAAATAGACATTAAACCATTTAAAGCAATACCGGCACACACATGTGCCAATCCAATGGACAGACCAATATCCCTCTAGTAGCTTTAATAGGTTTCTTTTTTTTTGTGGGCAACTTTTGCCTAAAGTTTAGTTCTGCTTTGTTTCACTTTTTTTTTTTTGTTGTTTTTTTTTTACTGCTGGAAGTTTATTTTAATGCCGCCACAATCAATGCCGCAAAAGCAAGCGGTCTCTCCAGTTAATTTTAGAGTAATACGTTCAAATATATTCGCACACTCATTGAAATGCTTCTGTAGTTCCGTTAAAGTTTTGAAAACGGTTTGCAGTCACTTCAGCCACTCAGTTATATATGAGTCTTTGTACATATGGCTGCGGCTTTTACAATATAATTGCGTTCATTTAAACTTATCTCGTAAGGGATAAATCTTGTTGTTGTTTTTGGGCGCATTTTGAAAACTTTGTTAAAATAAATTTTCAATAAGCAAATGAAAAAGGAAAACCGAACTCAAGAACTGAATAAAAGATTAAATATTTAGGAAACCATGAAGGAGATGCACACCGAGATGGACTTCACATCTCTCATGGTCTCTTAGAATATTTCTAAAAGCACTTATGGCTTGTTCCCCTACGTATCTCTGCAGCCAAGAGACATTGCCGGTGGTCGCCACAGTATTCTTAACAGAATTTTTGTGACTCTTAGTGTGAAACTTCTTGCGACTCGTAAGCAAATTGCAACTTGAGGCAAAACATATCTATCTAGTAATGCGAAGATTATTTGGAAGAAATACTAGACTCGATTAACACCACTTTTATTAAAGCTTTAAAGACCAAAGTTCGAATTCATTTTGGCTCCACCCTTTATATTAAGTACTATTGCTGCTACGGAGGCCAAGGGTGAGTTTATATTTCAGTACAGTCATCTGTTCCATTTTCGAATTAGATCAGAAATCGACTGGCAAGTTTGTTGTGCTCTTACGGTACTTGCATGTTCGACTTCCATTTCGGCCCCGTTCTTACTGTGGCTGTCAACCCGTACGGAAAAATCCGCGGACGACGAGCTAAGGTAGATCAACTCTCTTAAAGAAGTGTTAATGAAGAATTTGCATAGAAAAGTGCGGTGAGTGCGATATGTATACGAGGGTATGGTAGAACAGTGAGATGCGACCCGAGAGATGATACGACTGTAAAAGAGAGGAAGATTAGCAAGACAGAAGCTATACGTTGTAGGTATATCAAGCCCTTACCAGTTAGAAAATACGGACCAGTTCAGGTAATAGTAATTTACAACCTTGCGAAGAGAAGCTTTAATTTCAAGCAACCATGTTTAAGTCTTCGTAAAGTAAAGGTGTAATTGCAAAGGCGGAACGCACCAAAATATATCATATGAGTGAGGTACATAATCAATGTGGGAAAAACGTTCTAATTTAACTATTGAACGCCTATCTTCACGAACGAAAATCTTCAAATCCTCCACCCCTTATCTCTTTCCCCTTTTCCACTTCCTTATAATCACCTTATTGCTACGCCGTACTATATAGGTAACTTCCCTGGCCAGAGCAAAAAAAAAAAAGTTCCTATTTCTCTGCAACGATGTAGTACAAACTTTTAATCTTAAATCTTTCTAAATTCAGCTAAAGCCATCATATGATCATATGAATGCCTATACGCTTGACTTCATTTAAGGGATAGTGATAAAGACAAACCCGTGACAAGATAAAAATACGTCTTAAGCTCCGTACAATTTTATGGTTCGCTTTCCTTTCTTCTTTCTTCTCCTTTCTTTAGGTCTACATACCAACTTAATTCTCTTTGATTTTCATGAAATTATCATTTCGAATGATATTATTTGAAGGAAATGTAATCATGAAAATAGGATGCTGGAAATAATGCCATCGTGCCATCATATAAATTATTTAAATTTATCGCCACAAATAAAGGCATCGCGTTAGCATTAACAATGAATGCATAGATGGGAAATGTTAATAGAATGAATATCATTTTGATTTATTAATAATTTGTAAAATGAGCGCACAGCCTATGCTTGGCTTAATTACATAATGAAATAAAGGAAAATGGAAAAGAATATCAAAAAAGCAAGAAAAGCTGTCTACTTTTTTGCATTGTTTCCTTTGCTCTTTGTTCACTTTCCCATTACATATTTAAGCAGCTTTCTAGGAGCAGCTAACCAACCTCCTTTACTGCAAAAACAATCATAAGACCCGGCTAAAATTTCTCTTAAACAAATAAAAATAATAATAATTTTTTTATAGCACAGAAATACATTCAAATTTTATTACACGCTTTTAAAAATATCATCTTTACACTTTGCTATTAAACATTTGCTTCTGTCTCTCACTCTCTCTATCTCTCTCTCTCTCTCTCTCTCTCTCTTTCTCTCTCTGTGTGTGTTCGTAACGTTCAGAGATTCTTGAAATTTGACGCATTCGGAAATAAATCCGAAACCCAAATTCGACAGATATCACTTGCAAATTTTTCCCGGTCATCCGTGAGTCAAACATCAAAAGCTGATTTTAGAAAGTTTTTATTGAAATCCATAAAGAAAAATAATCACGCATTTGAGACGACGATAAAGTCCAAGGAGTTTATAATTAATATTCGTTAGAATCCGGAAGAAGTCGACATTTGCCCATTCGCCTTTATGGATTTGCTTCTGAAAAAGTCAAGTCCTTCAGTGTCACGGTGGAATCAGCATCATTTTCGATAAAGTGGAGCCCAATCACACTGGCAGTATAAAAACCCGACTCAAAGTGAGACTGTCACTTGTGGTTGGAGAAGTCATTCGAACCTTTTTTGTGGATTTAAGTAGGTTCAGACGCGATGGGTGCACTTGTTCATGTGACAAAGACAGATAACAACGACCGAACAATGGCTTCGTTGATGAATTTGTAGCATCTAATTAGCATAAGAGGTATGGTGATTGTGCTTGACCCACTAACATCAACTCGTAGGTCAATCGCGTCCTGTGAGCATACAAATCAAGCTATTGCTGTGACACCTACCGTTCAGAGGGCCAGATGCTCCTTCAAACGATAATCGACCTCATCACTCAGATGAATTTGTTGATTATTGAGAACTTATGATCAGCAGCGGATGTAAAAAGGCATCTTTTGTGTAGTGATCTTCGTTACAGGTTTCGCTCGAGTATTCCTTAAATCCCCCCTAAAGTGCATCACAGAAATGCTGGATAACGTGCACTTTTTCGAAGCGGCTTTAAACGTTTTTTATTTTATTTTATAAATTTTTATACTCCTTTTGTGTACTACACGTGTCCTATATTCGTTTCAAGAGGTATTCCAGCTTTTTTTCTGTATACTTTTCAAACCTTATTTTTATTAATTTATTTATTTTTTTTTCAAATGCTAAATATTTTTCTATACATTTCTTTCATGGTAAATATTTTTTATTTTAACTATTATCTCGCCTGCAGGAATTCATTCATTTATCTATCCGTCGTACGTGCGGAATGGGTTGCATGTGCTAATTGTATTTTTAAACTTTTAAGAGGTAATGTACGTTAAATAAACAATAAAAGTTAACAATGAAAGAGGTGAAGTATGATGTTAATCATTACCCGGGAAACAATTTTATATAGAACTGAGACTGACACTTTGCCTTT
This sequence comes from Glossina fuscipes, assembly GCF_014805625.2. Lineage (NCBI taxonomy): Eukaryota > Metazoa > Arthropoda > Insecta > Diptera > Glossinidae > Glossina > Glossina fuscipes. Next base: position 34,505,766 of record NW_023998416.1, on the reverse strand, counting down.
CCATTTAACACATGCAACATGCATATGCCTGCATTTAAGGGGGTTCAGGCTGTATATATGAATAAAAGCAATGCGTGCACTGAACAGTTTACACATTCGCTAATTAATTAAAGGTGCATCAATTAGAAGAAGGGTAACAAAAGATAGTTTCACCCTATTCTCGGCATTGTTACTGCGAACAATGATCGCAGGCATCGTATTCTCAACATGTGATAGCATCTATCAGTTACTATACAAACTCTGGAATAATTAAAATGCGCCTTTCTTCCGAAAGACACTCTTCTCCTTCTCCCCTCTGTTTGCCACATAAGAAATTTGATATTCTTATGCTTGTCTTCCTGGCAATTTAAACTTAACTATGTTTCACCCATCGCTTGAATTCATCTCAACCGTGTTTGCATAGTTGCATAGTCTTTTATATTCAGTTTTATTGAAAACTTTTTTTTCGGTTTTTTTTAATATTTTTTTTTAATGTTTTTATCACACATAGAGAGATAGAAAACCAGGAGAAAGAAAAGAAAAACATTACAAATTACAATAATTTATCATTGATTTTTTGGTTGGTTGGTTGCTGGTTGCATTCATTTGTTGGCTTTAATCTCATGATGGATTACAATAATCTCGTTGTGCATTTGGTTGCATTGGTTGATTTGGTTGATTTGATTCTCAACAATGGCTGTCTTGTTTATTTTCAATGGATAGGTTTTTTTCTTTTTCTCAAATTTTTATTTGTTTTTTTTTTTTGTTTACACACAAATTTTCTCTGTACGCGTATATTTTGTGGTTTTTGTAAAATTCTTTCTTGCTTTTAAACTTTTAATGTTTAGATTTTCGTTCTTCTGATGATGAAATGATTGACAGACGGCTGCGAATTTTTTCGCTTTTTTTTTTTTATTCCAAAGCAGTGAGAGAGAGAGAACACAGGAAAACAATTTATCATCATTTTCATTAAATGGATGCAAAGTGAATAAAGTTTTAAAGAAAATTTTATTTCATACACGTTGTATGTGTGTGTGTGTGTAGATGGGAATGATATAACAAATCAAAAAACCATGTCGCGAGTACATGAATGCAACTTGAATGTTGCTTCAAAGAATTTAGATATAAAAATATTTTTAATTCGAATTTTTAATGATTGTTGCAGCAATGGTCTCACTTTTATGGAGTAAAAGGACAAGTAAAAGATACAATTCGCTTCAGTAATGAATGAATGAGATGAACGCACACAATAATTCAAGAGCAGCCTGACGATTGTCAAAAATCTGAACTTGCATCTGTACGTAAGTTATATTCATGTCGAAATGACTTTTCTAAGACCCTTTTCAATACGACGACAACCATTTTTGTCGTTCAAACATTTTGCAATATATGCCCTGCAAGTATCGAATCATTATTACGCAAGTCAATCGCCCGCAATGCGTGTTATATTTTGCACGATGTACGACATGTCAGAGCAAACGTTTTCGCATAGCCACGCGAGAGGCATGTCTGAATTAATATATTAATTATATATTGTTAATCTGAAATTAAATTGAAATAAATAATTAAGTTATAATTGGCAATCATTAAGATATATGCAAACTTACCATTGGAACGCAACGAGTATTGCGAGGAGGGTGGAGATGGCGCGCAGAGGAACTTAGGCCCACGTTATGTTTGTGTCTATTTTCTCTCTGAAATTTGTTCCGGACAGTAATGTTATCAGCAGGAACCCGAGCAAGTTCCTTCGGTGCAGCTCACTTCTGCTGCATAATCCTGGTCTTCGGAAAAAGTGAACTCGTTCTATTACCGTTGCTTGTAGCCGCATGCCTATTTTTTTTGCCGTCATGTACTGCCTAATTGTCGCGTAGAAAATTTTGTACGCTCTTTGGAAAGCTTCATTGACTTCTTCGGTTGGTAAATCTGGTTTCAAATATTTTGAAACCCACGTCAGACTATTCAGCTTATTCCTGGCAACCTTGCGACCTTGTTTCAAATAACAGAAGGTGTCTTCGTTCATCGTGAACTCTTGTAGGCATTCCTCGCAATGCAGCTGCTCACGAATGTAGCGTGCTATACCATATCCTGTGAGCAGCCTCAGGGACTCTTCAAGTTTGCGGCTCAGCGGCTGAGTGATTAGATTTTCGAATATGTCACCGTCAGGGGCGAACGGTTCAAATTCGTCATCTTCATTGGCCGGCGCTTCAAGCTCGTACAGTAGTTTTTCAATGAGGAGGTAATCGTCGTTCTGCTCGATTCCTTTTATTTGAAGTCTGTGAGATTTCACAATGAAGATAGGAAATGTATTTTTTCCTAACCTCAAATCGTATTTAAATTATCTAAATTTTTCGCTCGCACAGACTCGTATTTGAGGATTTGCATTATCTAAATTTTTCGCACGCACAGAGTCGTATTTGAATATTTCAATTTTGTTTTGCATAAATTTAATTTTTTTAAACCAATGATAACATTTAAATAATACTCGAAAATTAGAAATCATTTCTCAGTTTTTAAGTCATTTAAAAATGGACGAAAGGGGAACATCCATATATATTCAAACAAATGGTTTGGTTGAAATGTAATATATAATCTTTTTTATATAAATGTATCAAAAATATGCATTCATCTCCCCTTGTACATCTCCTGAATTGTTTTATACAATTTTTATAGGCGTGGCATTCGATTTTATCCTATTTTCAAAAAAAAAAAAGAATATTCTCTTTCCATATATATTCAAACAAATGGTTTGGTTGAAATGTAATATATAATCTTTTTTATATAAATGTATCAAAAATATGCATTCATCTCCCCTTGTACATCTCCTGAATAGTTTTATACAATTTTTATAGGCGTGGCATTCGATTTTATCCTATTTTCAAAAAAAAAAAAGAATGTAGCTATATATATAGCCTTGATTGTTCTATAGCCTTGATCGGAAAAATGGAACGTACGCAGTCAAAATCGGTGAGAATACATAATTTTCCAAAAACACAAAATATTGAGTCTTTTTTTTACGTATACTATGTGGCTGATTCTTCAACACTTCAAAAAATCGAACAGGGCTACCCAATAGTATAGGCTGTTGAAATTTCATTCTTCTATCAAAACATCTATGACATCATGGAAGAACAGGCTAGAAATAATACCCTATAAATAACATATATCATTGATCAGCAACATTTTAGTCATATTTGTCCGTCCGTCTGTCATTTTCTTTCACACGAAGACTTATACATGGAAGCAGAGGACGCCGTAATCCAAATTTAGCAAACTTAATTTTCCTCGCACAAATTCTACTACATTTCCAATTTTTGCCGTAGAAACCTAAAAATTATTTCTCACTTTCTCTCCATGCAAGGACTTGCTTTTCATGGTAACCGTTATACGCCAGTCAGAAAGAACGGAGGAAAGATGAGGAGATAAATAGGTGTTGGCTACAGATTAGTGGGTATGTGCACAATCGGTAAGGGTTATGCTTTCACTCTACCACACTTGGGGCTTTTAAGAGAAAATTTAGAATTGGACACCTGTCTATGGAGGCGGTTGATATCACGAGCGCATAGCCACTATGTATTTTATGGACGGCCAAAGCTCAGACGACCTTATAAAAAGCCAACCGACCGAACATCAGTCGTTCCACAGCCTCTCTGGTGTGATCAATCTTGGCAGAGACTCTTCAATTGTCTTGTACAACTGTCACATCTTTAGTGGGGAAACTTCCATGATAGTAGGGCCATAGTCCCTCTTATCTTCTCTAGGGCTATCTCGACATTGAATAAACTATATATGTGTATATATAAGCAGATAAAAACGATATAGCCAAAGGGCAGGTAGTCGCACTAACACGAAAGTTGTTTATACATATAGAGATGGATGTTTGTAGGAGAGTCTCCGCAACTGAGTTGCTTCCGTCTCTCTGGCTTTTTACTTTTTGCCTGCTGTAGCCGCACGTACGTCCTGAAAATGCAAAAAAGGTGAAACTATCGCTTGACATGCATATGATTCTGACTAAGTTCAATTAGGTAGGCGTTATTTCCAGTACAAACCCTGCAAACACTTCTTGCTGGTTGTTTGCTTCGTTTCTCCTCTAAGGACAAATGAAAAGTTTGCAAATCGCAGATTGTTTTTGATTACAGAGACATCAATACTTGGCGGAAAATTGCATAAGCAAATCCATTTGACTTTCGAGATTATCCGCCCTCAAGTTCATTGTTCCCCACAAATATCATTCCGTGGTTGTGAAAGATCCAAATTTCTAGCGTGCTTAATGTGACATTGCTGCAGAAAAACTATTCGAGACCTTAACGAGCAACCAGGAAATAAAACCACGATAAATAAACTTAAAAGTAATAAAAAATTTACTTTTATGCGCTTCGAAAGAAAAAAAAGAAAAAAGAAGATGGATATTATACACAAGCGAATAGAGTTGATAAAGACCTAAGCTTTGAGATGAAGTCGAATCATAGCGACCCTACGCATTATCCGCAAATCTTTTGCTGTCATTGTAATAATGATAGGAAGTTTTAAAAGCCATATGCTATTGTAAAGCTATTCTATCTTTTCTGATTATTTTATCTCTAAAACCATGACTAAGGCGACGAGAAGAACTAATCGCAGTAGCAGCGATAATTTTTTAATAATTTTTTTTAAAATTTCCATTCTCTTAAGCGCGAGTGAGTTGCTAATCATATGTCGGATGAAGTGTGAATATGTTTTTGTATGTAACTTGAAGGAGCCAATAAATCCGTGTGCACGCGTGTGTATGGTGCCATGGGCGTGTAATGAAATTGTGTGTTAAACATTTCGTTATTATTTATTAGAATATTTTTCTTGGTTGTTTTTCATTTTCTTTTCTTCTCTATTACAGGTAAAGCAATGAAGTTTAATTTAAAATTTTCAGTAGCATTAGCTGAAGATGGGAGATTTTATTTATTAAGATCGCTAAAAAAATGCAATTGTGCTAATGCTTGGACGGGCACATGCATGCATGTACAGTAAAAATTTCGAAGAGAAAAAAAGGAAGCAAGGGATTGATTCTCTTTTCTTTCTGTGTCGTCTACTGAAAGTATTTCGCACTGGGCTTGAGTTTTTATATGAACAAATGAGTTCAATACTTGACATGGAATGGCGTTCTTATTAAACTTCACTGTACATATTTGTGTATTTCAGTATGTATGCGCATACATGAGTTTTATTACAATTTTATAGTTTTTGAAAATGTGAAGTAAAGGAGAACTGAAAAAAAAAAAAATGAAGAAACCACGATAGGAATTATTTTATTGAAATGCTAAGGCTAAAGAAAGGGAGAAGTAATAAAGCCTTGAGATGAATTTTGATAAGAAGTCAATATAAAAATTTTTCTTTAATAGCGAAAGAGCCGACGTCAACAACGAGTAGCAATCAGTAGACCATTCCAAGCCCATTCCAGCCCAACCTTACGTCAGCATTTATTTATCAATGAGAACAAGATGAAATTTCTTACTTACTTAAGGCTTTTTTGACTATTGTCCAACTGTAGAAGAATTCACAATCGCTTTAGGTGGATTGTTCAGATTGTTCTCGGGATTTAAGGAATAAAAGTATGCGTTAATTTTTGCTGTCCTACATTGACATTGTGATCTCTAACAACTTATGGATAGGAGAATACAATTAAATCGACTGACAGACGCCTAAATGAATCTTCTTCGGGGCCTTTATCGATTGTTGTCACAAACGAAGTGTTGAAATTGCTATATCTCCCCCAGGTCTTCCCCAGGTTGTTTTCTTACAGACGTCAAGCAACGAAAATTAGAATAAATAAATAAAACCGATTCCCTTTCATATGTTTTCTATTCTGTCATAATGTTGCATGAAGCTTGATAATAATCGTTTCGAGGTGTGCTGGAGTATGTAAATCGCATAAACGGTGACAAAAGTCATAAAAAAACTTTTTTATGGCGCGCGTATTGTGTACATCTTCTTTAACTATCATTAATTTGTAAATACTTTGTTTGGAAACTTGAAATTTTATTGAAAGTATTTTTCAACAAATTTCCTTAAGATCATTAAAAGAAGCACGAACTTTATTCATAAGTGTAAGCCCAATAAGAGTAAAGCAGAAGTAATAATGACAATAAAAAGACTCACTTTTGCTTAGGTCTAAACGTTCGAGGCTTATTATACAGCGGGCTTATGCGATTCGTGCCTTCATAAGCATACTAATGCATAGCTAGTAAGTAATCATTTCACGTACGTTTACGTTTGTGGCTGAGTTTAATATCCCCACAAGTCGCAACTTTAAGTTAACATATTCTCCTTTTGCTATTTAAGAATACCTTACGCTGGCCCATAACCGGCCCAAAAACCCCTTCAAATTACATATGGACCTAACATATGGAGCATAATATTTAGTGTAATAAATAAATGAATAAAATGTAAATAAATAAGAGATAAAAATAAGAGGCAAAATAAAAAAACATATATTTAAGGAAAAAAGAAATAAAAAAAATAATGTAATATAAGGATATGAAAAAAGAGAAAAAAATTGTATAATAAATGAAATATAAAAGTAAGTAATCAAAAAAAAAAAAAAGAGAATAATAAATAAGTTATTAAAATATAAAAGGTCTAAAAACATAAAAAATATGAAAAAATAAATGAAATTAATGCTAAATAACATATTAAAAACTAAAGTTTGAAAAAAAAGAAGTAAAAAACTGTAAATAATTATAAATTAATTTGAAGTAAGTGAAAAGATAAAAATTAAAAATTATTGAAACATAAAGACGGAGATACATCTCATATTGTTACGAAAATCGCACATTTGATGATTTAAGTTTTCATGAAAACTGGTCGAGTTCCCAAGAAAGAAAATTTTAAAGAAGAAAACACCAAAGGCACAATCATGACGCTTTACCTGCATCGTACGGCACCTGGTCACTCGCGAAAAGATTAAAAACAATTAGCAAAAACTTAGCGGAGAAAGGGATTAACACAAAGATGTCGCGATGAATTTAGGCAATGGTTAGTTGCTTGTAAAAGTCTATATAGGCAGTGTTTTTGCAGAAGACAAAATGGAATCGAGTCAGGAGAATATGCGAACAGACAAGACCAGGACGAGAATTACAGCGTTGTGAATACAAGTTTTTACAAAAGATTTGTAAATAACTCTCCTAAGAATTGTAAAAAAAATCTATGCCATTCCAAAACTCGTAGTTCAGCGGTACGAACTTAGTTCTAAACGCAGTTGAATGCATAGAAACATGAAAAGATCGCGAAAAAGGGTTTACGTTGCAATACAACTGAAAAAAGGAACAAAAAATTAATGGTTTTCTTTTATTATATGAGGAGCAACTCGGGAAAAATTTAATCCATAATAAAAATAAAGGAAAAAATTAAAAAGTAAAATTATTATATTTTATATCTTGTATAAAACACACAATGTTTACGTGCTCTGAGTATTTCCCTTGGACGTATTATAGTGAAGGAAATAGTTGAGTAAAGCCAAAAAATAAAAACCTATTCAGTCTGATGTGCTGTCGATTCGTTCATTGGTGTTGACGCTTCTCCCTATTTCTTTAGCCGTTCTTTTCACCTTCCTTATTCACGCGCTCGCTTTTTAGCTCTGTTGCCTCAATTAACAATTGCCCCCTGTGCACTCATTCATCGTCAAAGAGTTTGTCTTTTCATTCATTCGCTTCACATGCGTCTGTTCTTCACGCGTTTACTTTTTCGTCCGTCCCTTTGCTTGCGGGTTCGTCATTTCCGCTCGCCTCGTTCGTTTATTCGTTTATTTTTCAAGCGGCTATCTTTTCCATCTGCTTTTAGTTCAACGATTACTATGTCTATCTATCCTCCATTTCGCTTTCCTTGTCCGTCTGTTTGTCTTCCCTTGACTGTGACGGACTTTTATTTTCTTCCTTTAATTAATTAAATTAAAGAATAGGAGCGATTGCTGCAATGATCGCGATGTTTTTTTTATATTTTCATATCCATTCATTCATTCGTTTATTTATTCACTCTGTGCCGCTAGTTTGTTATCATTTTTTGTAAATTTTTAATTTCAAACACAACTTGAACTAAATTTTTCCAATTTTTTTGCTTCTTATGAAATTTTATTTATATGATCTGCAATGCTTTTCTATAAAACAATATTAATGGTTACGATATCGTATTTTTAAAACCCAAGCGGATTAATGGAAATTTCTTGTATATGCGTAAAATGTAAGGAAAACACTTTAATAGTTTGCAGTAATATTAAGTCGCTCTATGGCTGACTCATCATACAAAAGTAACTATGGTTTTACGCTTTTCGCTTTTCGCAGACTTCACTACACACTTTGTCTCGACATAAACTCATAGGAAATGAAAGATCGTCTCCTGCACCAACTTTGTGTTCCTCTTAACCTCCTGTGCACCTATATTTTTATAATAACTACATATATGTAAACCGCATATGTAGACTTTGGCTCTAAATGAAAACTTTTTGACAGGCTCTTTGCCAAACGAATAATGTGAGAAGTTAGTCTAGGAGCAACTCCATATACCGACTACATGAAAATGATAACCAACCTAAACAAATATGCACACATATGCAGCGAGCATATGATGTCTTTTCGTAAAGATCCTAAAGAAAAAAAAAACATTTTATTTAAAATGGCAAAAAAGATTTCGAGAAATAACAATTGTTTAGCTTTCTTTATTTTTTGCTATTCGAATTTTCTATTTCTATTTTCTCTTCTCTTCCTTTTTTTTTTTTTTTTTTTTTTTTTTTTTAATAAAAAACTTGTAAAATTCTGTTGTTTGTCTGTACAGCGAATGGAAGGGAAAAGTAATTTGTTGATAAATTTTAAAATGAACTCAAACTCTGCAACGCATATATGCATAGTTGAGCAGAGTTTGGCAGAGTCTTTTATAAATTTTACTAAAGCTGTTACTTTTACACAAACATAACATGCATTATTAATGGAATTAGTTAAGAAATTATTTTTAGAAGAATTTAGTTCTCATTTGGGCTTTTCTTTCTGCCAGTCTCAATTATAGTTTATTTTCCAAAGATTTAACTACAGACGGATGCAATGAATTCCTCCTTTGGTTTTTTTTTTTTTTTTTTGGTTGTCGTCTCAGTTGCCCTGCAGCTTTCAAAATTATTAAATACTTAAGTTAGTTAATTAAGGAAATGGAATTCAAGATTTATACGCACACATGCTAGGCCCAGCGTATGCCTTATATACGTATTAAAGTCCGAATCTAAAGAAATTGTTTTTGCTTCGAAAATCGAAATAGATAAGAAGAGTGTCTGTCCTTCTTAGTTCTCTATTAGTTCATTATTAGTATAGGTAATTAGAGAATCCCACTCTTTAAGACAATCGTATCAGTGTTGTTAGCACTTTTCTAGTATCCTTCATGAGCCGTCATAGAGCGAGCTTAACAAGTCCCCGCAGTAATAAATGGATTGGAAGTATTTTGCCGGAAAACAAAATGAAATTCCGCGCTAACGTACAAATGAGCACAACGTTCTTGCAGGAGTATAAGTATTACAAAAGGATCTTAATAATAAGCAAAAAGCTATAAGGTGTAGGGAACATTCTGCTGGAGCTTTAGCGGAAAATCAATCAGTAATAAATATTGCCTTAATAAGACTTGATACAAATTTTTTTTAGGCACAAGTGAATGATACTCACGCCATAAACAAAGTATCGCACAGCTTGAGTTAGCAAACGGACGGGACCCTTCCTTAGAAATATGCGCAGGAAATCCCTTAAATTCTATGTTTGGCATCGACGGTGTATTTGATTTTTCCATATTTACTTGTCTGTTGGAACAACAAAGATCAAGCTCAAGTTTTTTCCTTTCATTCTCGATTTTGGCTTTGTTTCACAACCCGATAGTCCGTGATACAAAAGCTAGTGACGGGTGTTCAAAATACAACCCTCGACAGATATAAATCTTTTTTTTTTTGAAGATTTAATGCGAAGATGGTTTTTTCTAACCCCCCGAAATTTTAATACATAGCCACTTAGCAGGGATTGGGATAAAATTTATTTTCCACTTTAGCTTGTTAAAAAAAAAAAAACAATTCGTCACTTCTCGTTGGCATTCTATGTAAACATGTGTGCCAAAGTTCAGCACGATCGGACATTTCGAAGCAACTGAAACGTCAACTAATTGGACATAGGAAAATGGCCGAAATATCGACTGATAGCAGCAAGAAAGCTTGCAAAAAAATTTATTAAGAGATCAATTCTTCGGCTTCGGCTTCGGTTTCGGCTTTCTTAAAGGCGTGACAAATTAATGAATCAACACATTGTTCATTGGGTTTATCGAAATTTGATTGTCATGAACGTTCGCAGGGCTAACCGTGTATTCTTTGTTGTTCAAATACTTAAAGTAATTTTAACTATCATTTTGTATGCATTCCCTTTTCGGTCTTAGGTTTTTTTTTACATTTTTACCTTCAACCGACGGCAAGTGATGTGTGTGTGGAAACACACATCATGGCATTTCATCTCGTACAATTAGTATAAAAAATTATTTAAACAAGGAAGAGCATTAAATTTTTTCCTATTTAAAGAACACTTCAGATGCGCATAGAGTTGAATATCCTTAAGGTTAAGGTTGTTGTCGAAATAATGCCAAATATTCATATAAAGAGCGATACGTATTGAGAAAAGGGGAGCAGTAAAGTATGGGCCTCATATGCCATAAATTTGCTTTTGTTTTCTCTCAATGTATTTCTTCTTCTTCCCCTTCATTTAAAAATAATTTTTTTGTAAAATAATTTGACTGACACCTTTTTTTTTTTTTTTTTAAGCAGATGACAATTTTAAGCTTATTTTCATGTTAGTTACGCATCGTGTGATTTACATTTTCTTAGTATACGAAAAAATAATCAAAATGAATAAGAAGCAGAATGAAAGAATGATTTCAAAAGGCAGAGCAGGAGTACAAGCGGAAATATATAAAATTTTGCACATCATTGAAGTGTTACAATAAAAATACAATTAAAGCGTACACGGCTTGCGAGAAAGTGAATATGATTGCTGGGGGGGAATTGGCGCAATTTACATGCATTACATTGTTTCTGACACACCACAAGCTAAATTGCACCGAACGCCAACAAATAAAAGTATGAGAAATGTTTGCGACTAAGGGAATGTGTTGTTTGAAGGCTTGAAGAATATTTTAAGACTTTTTCTCCATTATTTCATTTGAAACTTTTAGATAAGCGCAAGCAAAGGTGTTACAAAGTAGTATGAACTTGATGAGTATGAAAGTCTGAATCGATTTATCAAAGTCGATCCGTCCGTGAATTTCACTGCCTCTCGGCGTGTATGTCTTCCACTTTTGTGTGTATCTTCTACTTCTATTTCTGTATTTGTTTTTATGTCTCTATTTCTCTCCGTATCTATCCCTACCTCTAACTGCGTCCGTACGTTTTTATCCGCATCTCTTCTCTCTCTCTCTCTCTCTCTCTCTCTCTCTCTCTCTCTCTCTCTCTACATATATACAGATTTATGTCTGTGGCTATCTCTGTTTCTACCACTATTCTGATCTCCATCTCTATACCTTTCCCCGTCCCATCTCTCTTCCCAACCCAATCACCTGCATTCCTAATCCTATTCATATTTCTAGTCCTATCCACACACGTATTTCTATCTCTATTTTTATCTCTATCTTTATCTCTATTTCCATCTATATCTGCATCTAATTCTAGTTTCGTCTCTATCTCTGTCTGCATATCTTTTTCTATCTACACCTCTCTCTCTAATATTAAAATTCGTAGCTCTGAATTTCACCGAAGTATATTCACACTCCTCGTAGCATGCTTGGGAGACCCCTTGTCATGGTTTCCCTGTACAAATGAATAATGAAACCGAAGCATCACAATTAAAACAAGTAGGGACTCGGCAAAAATCTATTCAACAGACTTGCTAAAGGTGTGGTTTTCATGTAGTTTATCGAAGCTAATAGTTACTCAATATTCGCTTTAAGAGAAAAATCGGTTTTTAACTTATTTAAGAAAGTAAAGAAACTTTTTCCATAAAATTTTCAATTTTTTTCGACAAAGATGGAATCAACAAAAAATGCCTCTAAAGATGACCCATGTAGGAGAAGGGTAAAGGGTGAAGGATAAAGGTACGGTTTTCAAATTTTTGTAAAAAGCAAGAAACAAAGGGATGAAAAGATAATAAAAATTCAAACGAAATGCAAAACAAAAATCGTGCTATGCTGTGGGTTGATATGATGTTTAACTCAAAAATTCATTCTTGTACTTGGTCACGTTGCTTATCTAGGACCTGGCGAAAAGTCAAACATATACGAGTGCGTATGTCAGATGCAATAAAAATGAAAAAATTCCTTCGCCAACAGAGACAGTAAAGAAAGGAATTAATTGGATTTCTTTTTGCAATTTTATTAAAATAAAATTTCTGCTGCCGAGGAATGAAATGAAATTAAAAGAAATATTTTATTAAAATTAATTCAACTTTAATTCGCACACAACTTAACATTAATTCCTCCGATATTAAATTCTGCGTACACTGCAAACACTTTCCATTTCGGACGCCCACATATAAACATAGTTACATATCTACCTCAGTAATTACTTCTTTTTTTTTTGTTAAACAATAAAACGCATGAAAAAGAGGCTTTAGCTTTAGCAGACATGTTCATATGAAAAATTTATTACAAAACTTTTACTGACCAAACAAACCAATGCAAGTTTAACAACCAACAACCAACAACCAACAGCCAACAACCCAACCAGTCAATCACAATAACATTAGTCTGGCTGCCGGAATTCAGCAGTGTGTTTACTCTCTCAAACTCCCCTTTAAAAAACTATATGCATGCATGTCAGGTATACGATTGTATGTGCGTGCGAACGTGTAACTGTGTAAAAGAAGTTTCCCTTTTCAAATCATTTCAAATGTTAAAGTCAGATGAGAGCTTCTGTTTGTTTACTGTGTGTGCTTACGGAAAAAATGGTTTAAAATATTCTTGTTGTTTTTCACAATCATAGCTGACCATGAAATCCTTGAGCGAAAGACTAATAATCGGGCATGCTTGGTAGCCATATTTTACGCTTAATTTCACCTTAACAATGCAATCGTATAATATGTGATCAGAAGATATTTCGATAGAAAATATTCAAAGCTAAATAGCAGCCCATAGAAAAAATGCAATGCTAAGATAATACCCAGCAGCAGCATAATGGAGGCTTGGAATAATAATCTGGTCTTTGCAGAAAACACTATCTATACAGCGTGATGAATGGTCTGTTGTACACGTCCGGCTTCCAGCTCTAAGCTTGTAATGAATCCCCTTCACCTGCTTTGGTGGAGCATTACACTCTGTCTGGCGTTAAGAAATGTTCGACAAACGTCTGGTGCCTGATTCCCCGCAGATGGTCACACATTCATACAGAATATGGTACGACGTAGCAGTCGTACTTTCGCAGGATCTGCACAAACGGATATCAGAGATACCAATATTTATCAGGCGATATGTGAGAAAATTACGACCCGCGTAGAAAACTAGGACCAAGCATAGATAGCTCCTTCATAGATCGAATAGCTTATGTGCTATGTCGGGAGATTTTATGTCTTTTTTCTTGCCGCCTAGTTAATCAATTTCCATCTTATCTAGCAATGAATTGAAGACATTTAAATTGTTCAGTCAATGAGTAATGATCGCAAACAGGATTCATCCAAGTTCGTTAAAGAATTAAACTAAGTAGAAAGTCCACGCCCCATTTGTTCCCTTTGCGAAAAATCAGAATTTGTGTGGAACCTTACACAATGAAATCTTTATCTTACAATGACCACGATAGAGAGAAGTGATATATTTTTTAATGGAAGGGAACAATTTTGGCTAAACAACTATTCGTGTTTTTTTTTTTTTTATTATTTAAGCATGTTAGTATGTCAATATGTGCTTACGAGTAATTTAAAGAAAAGTTCAAAGATAATAAAGATAACGATTTCAGGATTTCCCATAGCTACTACTAAGTATTTTACTTATGCTTTATTATAAGCTACATGAGACGGTCTTGCAGAAGCTTTTACTTCTGTAATTCTCCAGCAAAAGCACATCTGTGATGAAAGTGTGCATACTAGTGTGCATAATAATGATAAAATATTGAGGATTAAAACTGCAAAAAATATTCTATTAACACATTCGATTTCGGCGAACCACCCTTTAAAAAGCCGCATCTTTGTGCAATTTCGACTCATCACTATCTTTATATGAACATTATAGCTTGGTCTAACGAAAACATTAACTCATTTTATGACATTAAAAAGTAATAATAATCAGTATATCAAGTAAAGGACAAAGTTCGTAGGGTTTTTCACTAAGACTTTAAAATATCTTTCTTATATTTTAAAAGAAGTTTATTAAACTAAACCTATACCACTTTGATCGATAACCTTTTGCTAATATTCTGCTAAAGCCATTATTTCACTGCCGTATAACTTTTGAGTTTTCCGAGCGGAAAACTGAAGCAAGTCATATTCAAAGGAGAAGTTTCAACCCAGGTTTACATAGCTCGAACAGTTCTGCAGAAAGCGAAAAAACAATATTGGGGCAAGGCAAGGTCCGCGCAGTAGGGTGGATAATTTGAAACTTCACAACCAAACTCTCATGGCCGAGTCGTTAAAGATGTGTGTGCGGCTTGGCTTTGCCGTGATGCAAAGAAACTGCTTTTCTATTACACAATTCTTGCCCCTTTATCTCACTTAAGCTTTTTGATCGCATTAGATGATTACAACAGAAGTGAAATCAATCGCCCGGACAGGTTGACCAGGTTTATTAAACTCGACTGTGCTCTAAGCCCATCTAGCATAACGCTTTAGCTTTAGCTTACGTGGCATCAATTCCAATGTTTGCCAATGTTTGTGGAACGTAATTCATCCTGAACGACAACGCCTTTTCGCTTCTAATTGCCTTTTCTCACACTCTTGACCGCAATCGTCTCCTTCTCATCCTGCTTCACTGGTTATTCGCATACAGAAAATTATTCTCTACTAATTCATATGATGTGTAGTAAGCTTCTTCTTGTGTACGCCCACATTTCTGAATTGCCTTCGACTAAATGAGCAAATGTTTATTCCCTTTTTTTATTTTTCTACGGGCTGTCACTTTTGATCTGATCTATTTTTGAGATATACGTTGAACGCTACCGCACTAACGCCATATGTTGAAGGCGACGCCACGCAGCTTTTTCCTTTCACTTGAAGTGAAATACATCAGACAATGACGCAATTTAGATCGGCCTGAACGTTTCCAAATCTACCTTGACCTTGTCTGTGATTCCTTTTTTGCTATTTTACATCCCACTACTAATTACGTAGCGGCGTTAGGTGCATTATGTTTGTTTTATGCCCATTTATGTTACATTTGAATTTTGTAAAATCTGTTCATGAAAATCGGAAATGGCAACTCTGGTTTATATAGACATATCACAAATTCTTTCTTTTTTTTTTTATCTGCCAACAATAGAACGAATAAGTTATTGAATCTCCTAACTAAACACAATTTCTAACAATTCAGAAATGTTTGTCTAATGTATTCAACGAAATTGATTGAAATCTGCGCGTTTTTGACGAGTATGAGTTATACGCTATTGTTTCGTTTTGCAAAAATTCCATCAGCCATTGTCATCAAAAAATATTGCTGGTCTCTCTTTACACATGACTAAATGGTTGCCCTCTAATATCTCCTTCTACTTACTTATTGGATTTTTGCATATAAGAGAGCTTCTCTAAATACAAAAAACAAAAAAGGAAGAAGAAAACTTATTTTCCCGTTGCCTTTACATCAGGGTAGATAGATGGACAATTAATTGGTGTTAAGGGTTCTTTAGTCCGTCAATTGATTGCTTTATTTGAGAATTTTCTTTAGTAAGACAAAAACAATTTGCAACTGAAGGCAAATTCATTGTATTTTTTCATAATCCGTTATAAGTTAAAGAGAGTACCGTTATAAAAACTTAAAATATCATGAAATGTTTATGCAAATAGATCTTTAAAAAATCCGGATTTTTTTCTTTCAATTTTTATTATTAAATCGTTCCCTGCACATTCTCCTACTCCTTAATAGAGGTTGTTATACAAAATAAAAATATTAGGTGTGCAAACAAATGCTCCGTGTTTTTTGATGTAAGTCAAACTCGATTTAGAAATACTTGTTAAAAAATTTAATAATCGAAATATCCACCAGTTACTAGTACTATTACCTTTTTACTTTTGTTGAGTAGCTTGCGGAAGCTTTGTGCTTTCGAGGTGAAATATTCATTGATCCACTTTCGCCTATCTGTAGAACAGCTGGAATGCTAAATATTACCGCATCAATCTGTTAGTGAGAAGAAGAAATTCCCATCGCCTTGTTGAAAATCACTTTTTGAGTTGCATTTGCTGGAGACGGACGAACATATCCGAACTAAAATTCCTGGAACGAAATCTCACAAACCACTACTTCATTAGGCATCTTTACTCTTAAGCATTTCCATAGCTTCGGTAAAAAATGCAACGCTGTAAATGAATTCCATTCTTTAACACGTTGATATGCATGAACGATAGCTTCCAATAGGCAAGGTATATCTTTATCTAGAATTTCGGAATAAATGAAGTTGCCAGGTACATTTTATAAAGCGAACAATTTCAACACAAAAGACTTATTTGTACACCTACTACTTACTTTTTCAATAATAACAATAATTGAAAATTGTAAAATTTACTCAAGTATCACTTAATAATGATGATAAGTTGCTTACATTTCAAACTCAAGCCTTATCGTACCAGAACCCAAATTTGCTTTAATGGGCATGTGTAAGCCTTGTCTTGATCACTGACTGTCTCTTAAACATTTCTCTTTCGTTCATCAAATTACATTCAATTTAAAGACGCAGAGTTAATAAGTTTTACTCCGTTTACATGTAAGTGCGTGTTTACGTAAATCTGGTTAAGATAATCTCAGATTTAAGCAGACATCTGATCATCATATGGGTAAACAATTTTTAATATCGTCTGACGAAGTATGCGTGCAGGAATTTGTATAAAATTACAGACTGCACTCACTGCTCAAGATAAAATTATTATGTTTTATGGCATGACCTCTGCTTGCATTTAAAACCACTTATAAAATAAATAATAAATTATAGACTATGCAGAGAATTGTATAAGTGATATGAAAACGAATAGTGGTAGAAAGAAAGAGAGAGCGTGTGCACTAGAATGAAAGAAATCTGAATCGGTAAACTTAGTCAGAGCTATTCAAAGAATTTCTTATATGTCATGTGTACGTTAAATGAAATCCAAATCTAAGGAGCTCATCTCATTTCCTCTATTTACGGTGTAGTCGTGAGCATTCCAGTCTCTCTTGGTGTCCCACAAAGTAAGGCAGCAATTGCTGGCAAACAAATACAATTTGTATAAATAAGTCATTACCGATTCTCTTAAGTGAAAATACCCTGGCTTTCTTTTGTGGCATTTTTTTAACTGTACGATATCATATGTACGGCGTTCGAGTCTATTCGGTACTATTATCAAACCTCAAAAGCCCGTCTATATGAAACACTAACAATAATTGCATTGTGCAGGCTCATTGCAATTGAAAAGGTTCGACTTTCTGTCTGAGTACGAGCAATGGCGCGATCCTTCTTTTTCGGTTTAAGTCGGGTGATTAACAATAGTTCCTGTATTACGACCAGATGACCACCAAGGTGAGTAGATAAACCACGATAGACTTTAATATGGTTGCTGGCATCGCCTTTGTGCGAACTAGCTAGATATGATGTGATATGAATTGGCTTAAATCGACGAAACTGTTGCTGGAAAACGCTACAAGGAACAATTTGGGGGAATTAAGCCCAGAAAGGGACTGCAATTTGCGAGGCGGCGTTATAAAATGATTTTTGAGCACAATGACAGTTCTACGGTTGCTGTACGATACCCATAGAACGCTTTTACAGTTTTATCTGTACTAAATCACCCAAAACAGGCGATTTCTCAGCTTAGGTCGTACCATGGTCATATTCGATTTTTCAATGTTTTTCCCAAGCTTGAAGTCGTATAAACCTGTTGAAGGCGTTAAACTGATGGACATGGACGCGCATGCTTCAATCGATTTAAAATTTGATACTGACCACAAAAAACATATACAACTTTTCCAAGGAGTCTACAGGTTGCCCACTGGTTGTTGAAAACGTTTCGATAAAAACCATATAATACCAACCTTAGGTGGTAGGCATAAAAAAAAACCAGTAACATCTTATTTATATATATTTATGCACAAGCATAGCGTCGTATTATGTGTGAAACACAAAGTTCAACAATATACACTTCTGTTTACATATTCAATGCGTAACATATTTAGCGTGAAATAGTTGAACACTCCTAAGAATACGATGGAAAGGTGGCCGAAGAACAAAGGACTAAAGAATAACTGTTTAATTTTCAGGGCTTTGTTAATTGTGGACAAAACTATGATTAAGTAGGTGGAGTAGAAGGAAAAAAAAAATATAAATAAAAACAAGCGTAAAAGAAAAATGTTAACAGAAACAAAAGAACAAAAAATTTGCTGAGATATATGAGTAAGTTGTGTCCCTTCTAGGCAGGTAGGGAAGAAAGCTTTCTTTAACATTCGTTCAGGCATTCTTTGGTTAATACTTTAATTAGTTAAATGTATTTAAAATTTAAAAAACAAGGCGACTATGATATGTTTGTTCACCGCTTCGCCAATATGAACCTTGAATACATGAATACTTTACCGCTTCAAAGTCGTTTGCGGCTAAAGACTATTAAAATCTATGAAAACAATTTGTTTACCGGCAGATACGAAGGAAGAATAAAAAATTATATTAAAAAATATTTTTATAGAAACTTTATAATGGTATTAAAAAAATGCTACACCTTGCTGACTGAGTTTTCAAAGTAAAATTGTTCTACTGAACTGCATTAAAACTGGTCTGCATATTAATGCACTTTGCTGGCGGTTCTGAAGGAAATCACATATAAATTTCAAGAAAAATGGAAAAAGAGCACAACGGGCGCGGTTTGCGAACCAGTTTTATGAACACATACTTATGTACGAATAGAAGTGAGTATATCTCAGTTTGCGTGAAACGTAACGAAGAGGATGAAAAGGTTTCTTAGATATGGAAAGAAGGCGGAAAACGAAGCTTGCCTGACAGGGCATCGAAAGGAAGTCTAGTTGTGCGTGTGTTTTATTATTACAAAATAGTTTATTTTCTGGAAATGAGTAAGCGAATGAATGAATAAATACGTGCTTAAGAAAGAAAGCTTAAATGCATTTAATAATAGTCGGGTGTAAGCATATGCCCGTTGTATATATGTGTATAGTTATTTTTATATCCCGTACATACGCGCACACACAGATGTGTTGAAAGTGGATTTCACAAAATTATCATTAAACATCATTGCTATGCTATGCATATGCATATATATATATACACACATACACGGATACACGGTTTTTGCACGAATCTGTAGTGGGGCTGGTGTGCGTGGTCATAGTTAAACATGGCATTGCATGTTTTGCAGAGACTTGTTATAAACTGACTGGAAATTTATATCAAAGCAGAACGTAGATTAAAGCAAGAACACCAAGCTATACAGACGATCCTATACCTACCCACCTATCTATCTATACTCAACAAAAACTAAAGCCTTTTTTTGTTATTCATAAAAGTATGGTTGGCGCTAAATGCCCCATCACCACATAGTATTTATGCAATTTCAGACATTTGAGCATAAGGCGCATGCAGTTAATTAACTACAAACATGTGATTGAATGAATGAATGACTGTTTGCGTCGTTTTGCTGCCTTTTTCCAAAGTTTAATTTTCAGATTTAATTGACGGCTTCAGAACAGGTGTTTGTTAAGCTGAATGCATGCGTGCATTTCTGAAATTTGTCCGCATATTGAGTGCATGTCGTGTTTTAGTATAAAATTAATTGAACACACAACACAAACGAACAACTTTACCGCTGAAATAATAATAAAGTTTTGTATTACACAACATTATCACGTCTTCGTCTAAGAATTATTAATAAACGCTGATCGCGTTAACCCAAATATTTGAATAAAAATTTTTTTTTACAAGTTTCCAAGAAAAAAGTCGATCAGCACTTTTTGATTATCTTGCAAATCGAGGCTTTGTTCAATTATTTAAAAAACAAGCTATAGCGATAGAGTCAAGTTGCAAATACAAAGTAAATCGTTGGACATCAACTGTTATATGAATAATGCAGACTTTTATCTATAAAGCATAGAAACCATCCCTGGCTGTCAGTAAATGCGACATTTGTTGTCAATTAATGCAGCGATAGTTCGCTCTTTACTTGCAACTCGGAGTCAAACATTCCTGAGCTCTTACAGACTAAGCCCTTTACATACAGCCATGAGCGCATAAGTAGCACGCGCATGAATATTGTGCTTAAAATAGTCAGCCATAACGGAAAAATTTAAAAATAATTAACTTAAACTCGAATTGAAACGAAAATGAAAAACCATCTACCAGGAGAGAAATCTCAGAGGCAAGAAAACTGTTTGGCATGAAGAATAGCACAAAAAAAACATGAAGACAAGTTTTCTCTAAGGCTTTTACTGCATTTATAAAATCTGGACATAGGATAAAAAAATTACTGTTAGTTCGCTTCGAAGGAGAAAACAGACAGCTGCTATAGCTCCATTGGAGGTAGAGTGCCTCAACGACATGACATCGTTTACTTAAATAAAAGTCAAATCAAAAAAAAAAAAATATTTTTTTTTATAAGTTTTTGGGTTTCTTTCTACATTACGAACGGTTTTCGCTCTTTTTTTCTTTGTATAGTTTACTGGATTTGCTGGATAAAATTCTCATTTTAATAACAAATTTCATGCATTATTTTATAAATTTTTTAAATAATTCGCCCGCTTATTCTTATAGTGACATATGTGCCATTTCTGTGTCTCTGGCTGTATGCATGCATGCATAAGTGAGTTACTCATGCGTGTTAAGCATAAGGAATCAATTTCACTTAAATTTTCTGATATCATCGCAATGCTGACTACATTGTACTTTTTGCTTATGTCTATAATTTATAGTGTGCTGGTTGTTATTGTTGTTTTTTTTTTTAATATTGTTATTATTACGTAGACAAAGTTACGCCTTTAATTCTTGATATTGAATCCGACAAATTATAGCTCCTTTTGTCGCGTTTATGTCCAAACAACTAAAATTATTTAGACAAATTTTTATTTTATTACATGCTCAATATGTTGTGGAAAATTGCCTGTGCCTTCAGTAAACAATTATTATAATAATTATTATATAATTCGGGCACTTAAGTGATGCCATATGACGATAACTTAGCTGTTATGCTTGCTGCTGTAATCAATGTTAAAAAGCGGACGAAATTCTCTCTCTCTCTCTCTCTCTCTACCTCTATCTATCTATCTTAGACTCACACAATTCTTAATCTTAAAACGAGTAACTTTCATTTTTCATTTTAGTGTTAGTCATGCTACCCATCCATTACAAACTTATGTGTGAAGATCATGACAAAGTGATCTTCAAAGTCTTTTTTGAATATTGAAAAGAATAGAACAAAAATTCAAAAAAGCACATAACGCAGACTTCTAAGAAGATTCCAACATACGGTCGTGGCTTTCGCTTTTGCGACCTACTAATAGGCGATAGACACTCTTGTCAAGGCGGCGGCTGAAACAAGTTAAAACATGAAAGTCTTGATCTTTCCCACAATTCCCGATGTTTTCACTTTCCTCTCGAACGCAGGCAAATATTACAGGCAGCCTTGTTCTTTCCCTCTCTATAATCCTCTCTGACCACGACCATGTTCATACGTGTAGAGGGCGTGGTGGCTGATCACATACTACGCTATAATCGAGCAAGTCTGACTCTTATGTCCCCTTCAACACTTCACACAATACAATGCTTCACCTACTTTTTTCATAACATACCATAAATGATGTCCTGTTCCCATGAAAAAATTGATTTCTCCTGCAAATTGTTGTAGCAGAGCGCAAGCAAAACGTGAACCAACACAATGCAAATTTAATAAAATTAATTTATTGGTCAAAGGATTTGTTTTTCTTTACCCATCTTCGTCATAAAATACGTAAATTTAAATTTTGTTTTATCACTCCCTATACAGCATGGAATCCGAAAAATAGGTCAATTTACATATCGAAACGCTGTTCTAGGTCAATTTCCCTCACAAAATGCTAAACATAAGAACTTATGGAGGCATAAAGGTCCTTTGTTTGCAGCAGCATCTGCATGAGAGCGAAATCAAAAAATGGCCTCAATTCGATACAAACTGTTCTCATTACACTAATGTCTATCTATTTTCCACCGATGCTTACCCGGAAGTACTAAAGATTTCAGTTTTTTTTTATTATAATGACATTTTCATAAGAGGTTTTATACGGCAATGATGTGTCCATTGCAAGTCGTTCTGGGCGCTGTGCTAACGTCCTCACTAACCTTACACGCCTTTAGAAGTGGCGGCCAGTTTAAAAAATATTACGTTAATTTATTATCATTTTCAATAAACGGTTTAATTCATTATAAAAGTGCAAATATTTTACACGCTCTGCTCTCTCGTCCTTTGAAGTTAGATTTAAAAAGATTGTCAACTGTTTAAACGAAACATTTCCTTTACAATTAGCCTTTCATCTGCCTCGCTCTGTCCCCTCATCCTTTACTTTCGCCTTCTTGATTTTTGTTGTAGCAATTTCATGGAGCACACTTCGAGGGCAATTTTTTCGCCATTAATCACGAACTTTGTAGGCTACAAAAGAAAGGAGAAGACGAAGTAAAAGTTTCTAATAAAAACTTGCCGTTAATTTAAAGACCACAAGTGGAGCAATAGTCCGTCACAGACAACAACAGCGTGTTGTAGAAAACTAAACAAAAAAAAAAAAAAAAATTAAGAAAATCTATAAAATTTATTCCAGTTGTGTTCCGATATTTCAAAGGGATGCCTTTCCGTGCATGAGGATGGAGCATGCTTTTAGGGTACTGAGTAAATAATCAAAATTATTTAATTTATTTGAGAAAATGTTCGCAAGAATTTAACCCTAATTTTAAAAGTTTTGCTTAACATCGCCAAAAACACCACACGGCCATCACACAACTGAAACTTAAGACAAACTCCTCTAAAATATTCACTCAGCTTGGGAAAGAAGTTAATAATGGATTATCGTACCGTTCAAAATGATTGTATTGTTAGCGTATCTTTGTTTGTTTGTTTGGTTGTATCATTTTTACCTGTAAATTTGTTTATAATTGAAAAACCGCAACAACGACAAAAAATAATGAAATGAAAACAAAAGCTAGGCAAGCCAAGCCATGGTACTGACTGGCGAGTGTTAACGCATAATTAAACTTCGTAACAAGGATTTCAAGACTAAGGAGGTTTTTTTTTTTTTTGCGAAAATCAAAACTCAACAGACACTTTTTTACTTGTAGACAATGAAAAATCCTAAGGACTTCAAGATTTCATCTTGTTGCTGGTTGTTAATCATTAGCTACTTGAAGTTTACATTTACACCATCCGCGCGCGATTCTTTTCTTTCAAATTTTTTCTTAATGAAACTCTGCCAAGACTTGCCTTGACTTGCTTTCCTTCAAGTTCCATTTTAACAGTTTTCGCTTATCTATTCACGTATCCACAGCGCGTACGGAATGACGGTGAGCTAATTTCGTTCTCACGTTTGCAACTTTTGCGCTAAAAAAAAGACTTTTGAGCAAATT
The DNA here is from genome assembly GCF_014805625.2 of Glossina fuscipes. NCBI lineage: Eukaryota > Metazoa > Arthropoda > Insecta > Diptera > Glossinidae > Glossina > Glossina fuscipes. The sequence goes on along the minus strand of NW_023998416.1, from coordinate 34,482,023 downwards.
TAATTACGTGCATCGTCTAAGCGTTCGCTGCAAGTGGATTAATCCAACCGTTAAAACATTTTTGGTTAACGGAAACCTTTTAATTTTCATTTATGCACTTTCGTGTGAAGGGTAGTCAAGATTCGTTTTAAAGCGATAAAGTAACTGCGTTTTGTATTTAATGTGAGGCGAATATGAAAATGCGTCTACTTTTTACTATCTTTTCTATAGATTCAGAAGTGCGTGCAAGAAAATATTTCCTTGAAATAAGTGAAGTTTTCTTTCATTTCCTTTTCTGTTCGTGTGTGTCTCGATGTAGTTAATGTATCTTAATGGATTCGACCATTGTTAGTTACCGCGCTATTGTTTGAAACTCAGCGGGCTATCACTTTTTATCTCTTCTTTTTTTTTTTTACTTTTTTTCTTCTCCCGTGAACACAGAAGAAAACCGAACGACAAGAAGCGCAAAAGAAAAAACTCGAGATTTGGTATAAGAAAAGTAAAACTTTCATCCTTCACTTATCCTGGTGAGGTTTGTTTTAAATTTTCTTACTTTATAATATTTTATTTTATTTAAAAATTAAATTTAAAACGACTCTGGGCTATCTGAAGGGAATTTAACTATAAAACGGGCGGATGGATAGACTGAAATATTTAAATATTTCATTCTGGCTAAATGTACACATCGCAAGGATGCTATGACAAGATTATTATACACATATAATTATATATATGTATATGAATATATATGTATATATATATATATGCATACATATATGTATGCGTCTGTGCGTGTGTATATACATAAAAATCTTGTCCCCTTTTGATGAATACATTTAACTAGATATGGATATCTGTATATACATATAGACAATTTGATAATGTGAGCCTTGCAGTTATGAGATATTGGTGTACATAGATGTGTGTTTTATTAAAAGCATATTTGTGTTTAAAAAGTTGAATAGAAAGCAGAAGGAATCCGAGCTAAAATAACAGAGAAATTATTCGTTCGTTTTAAATCGAATTTTTAATATTTACCGCTGGCTTACGCTGACACGGAAGAGTCCTCTACAATTTATGACTTAATTATTATTATTATTATTATTATTATTATTATTATTATGCACATGTATTGGGATATTTAATGCAATGGGTGTATTCTGAGCAACGTCACCAAATTGATATAAGTGGCTTTTATTCCGACTATTCCTTCGGACAAAGTCAAAAAAGAAACCAAGAAAATTCATCGGTTTCCTCTAAAACGATTCAATACTGAGTGCAAAAAGACACCATGAGTGGATTGTTGCGAAAAAAGCACTTTGCTCTTCACAAGAGCCATAAAAAATACTCTGCATATTGGTTATCTTAAGCTATAAATTTTTCTGACTAACTGCGCGAACCAATCCCAAATCGAAATCCTTCGACACTATCGGATTAGAAGTCCACTTTTTACCGTACACTCATCATTTGGAACTAGTGTTGATCAGAAATGAAAGAATTTCATTCTCATGCTCAAAAATCATCCGCTCATAACTGCTCGAGTACTTTAGCCACGTTTGTTTGGTAGCTTCCATTGGAAATGGCTGCATTGGGTTGGACTTATGCCTAACGAATTTCTTTGAAGATGGCGTCAAAATTACTCAGCTTTTTTATCGATGTTAGTGGCTACCTCTCACCTTTTTTCCTGTGAAAATTGAGCAAAAGTCTACTTCGAATTAATCAGGAAGAAGTAACACTGCTTCTGATCTATTCAAAACTCTCAAATCCTCTTGCATTCCTCAACCGTATAACTTACGTGGCGGCGTAAAGCTTAGGAACCGTACCGCCATATGAAGAAGTCCCTCGTTCTTCTGTTATTCAGCCAATCAACAATCGAAAATTCGCTGAGGGGTGTAAAAAAGGCCCAATGTGAACATAGAGTTCTTTGCTTAGGCTTTAGTAAAGTTGGACTTGGATTTGCTATATAATATTATTATTTATTTATTCTAGTGGTTATTTGTTTAAAGTCTTATACGTTTACTCGTTATTTTTTGTTTTTTTTTTTTAGCTTTTATTAAGCCACGCATATTACTCGTCCGTCGCGTAGGATAGAAAATAACAGCGAGGAGTAAATTCCGATGTGTAAAAAGTAATGTAGTATATGAGTATAACATGTCATGTGAAGAAATTGATGGGTGTGAGAGTAACAAAAAGTGTAAAAGAGACTACGTTCACGAATTGACTGTAAGCCTTTATATGTCGTGATGACATGGTTTAAAACAGGAAAAGATTGCGAGAAGAGTCTTAGTTCTCCATTTTCATACAAAACAATGTCGTCTCTTAGAAAGGTCAGTAATGACTTCTTTATACGAGAAATGTTATCCTATTCTTAGCGACAAACTATTTCCAGACCTTGAAAATTGTTTTCATTGCAACGTTTTGAGGCTTTTTTAAATATATCTTTAACCCGATTTTCAAATGAATACAAAGTCTTTGTCTATACTTTTAAAGATTCTTTTGATAAGTTTTTGTGTTTGTTCCAAGGTTGAAATATGCGGTGTATCTATGTGTCTCGAGCTGTATATTAAAGCAGTGTATGAAATCACTTTTAGTTTAGTTTCTTTCTCTTGACACCCAACGTTACACATTTGGGCAGCTATGCAAACGTCGCGGTTAGCGTAAAAATAACTTCATTCAAGAATTGCGTAATCAATCTGACATGAACGAAAGAAACAAACAAAAGTATAGTTTTTCGATTTTTACTGATTGTGGGCGAACCTAATTCATCCTAGGTACAGTTTTGGCAAAGTAATTATTATCTTACGCTCACAGTAGTAGGAGTAGTAACGGTACAGTAGCAGAAAGATGATAGATGAAGAGAGCCAACTACTCATCTTGATGATAAGTATGCTTATGAGCTTTCCTATGATTTTTTCTATGGGTTAGAGGCAAACCTAATGTACTTCAGTTGATGAATGTAGAAATAAAAAAAAACAAATTTTTTTTTTTTTACTTTAAAAATATGTTGCTCACGTACTCGTTCAATGTACATATTAATGCTTTTTGAATTTATTGTAAACCATAAAATTATTGGCTATTAATCATTTTATCACATAAAAATACCCCACAACGGCCAGACGAAATTATGAAAAAATTAAAAAAAGAAAAAAACAACAAAAGCAAGTTTTGCACATTAATTGAATATCGCCGACTTACCTCTGGCCATAAAAAAGACCACAAAACCCATATAATATTTTAAAATAAATTTATCATGAATTTTAAAAGCCGCCATTTAATTAAAAACAATAGAAAAGCCTCGCTAGATACCCCGTTTTGATACAAAGTCATCGACGATATGTAAATCTTCTTACAAAACAAAAAAAAAAAAAAAACACCAACAATTTTATAAAAATTGCTTTTTAAACGGCAGTAAATAGAGTATTAGCAGCTCAGCAACTCGGTACCCAGTAGTTGGTTGGTTTGTGAAATGAAAGCCAGATTTGTATAAAAAAACAACAAAATGTAAGATTTTTATCTCTTTTCGGTTAAATTTATACAATTGCGTATAAACTCCCTACAGTTGCTTTACATTATGGCTCTTAGTGATGATTGCTTCGCATTTTTTGTTAAAAAAAAAAAAGAAGAGAATAAAAACAAAGTATAACTAAAGGATTTACTGAATTCTTTAATAAAGAGTTTCCTTTGGCTTCTCATTTTATCTGGATTTTCTGCACACGCATCTACATAGTAAGGTATATAGCATTTAGCTTTGAAATGAATGGCTTTTGACATATTTCTGTAATCGTGCCCGCCATCAGCTATGATACTAAAGTAATTTTGATGTAACGAAATGAGTGAATATGTGCGTTTACAGGGGAAGGCACACGCAAAGCGTGTACTACTGAACTGCACTTCCGGCGAAAGGTATTAAAAGGAATGCAACAAGGCTGCAGCCAGGGACGGAAATTCGAAATGCCTTAGAACAAAGCTAAGAGATCAACTCAGAGAAATAACGGCATTCCAAAGATAGTCCGCTCATCTGTGTCAAATTTCGTTATTTCGAACATGTCCTACTAACCATTTTGTTACCTAATATAGATACCTTGTGCTTTGCCTTAAAGGCGGCGAGAAAGACACGTTCTGTTCAACGCTTCCTTCGTGTCTTCCGATTGCAAACGAATTCCAATAAAACATATGGGAAACGATAACAAATAAATATTTAAGCGAACCGTAATTGTGATGGGATTGTATATAAAACATGTTTAGTAGGACTTCGAAGGGCATCCGAAACGTTGCCATTCAAAATGTCCTCTTCAAGTAAATCTTTGAACGTTAGGAACGCTGGACAATTACTTAAAACTTTCGTTCTTCCGACTTTATCCAATGAAAATTATTCTTAATAGACTATTAAGAAACCGTAAATATCTGCCGATGGGAGCTATTACTTTCCTCACGGATTTCCGATACTTTATTGCTTAAAAACAAAAAAAGAGTGAGAAAGTAATATTCACCTGATGAGGGATCTTCAACACAACAAGCACAACAAATGCTGTTAAAATAAGAAATCTTTGCTAAGCGTGGCCAAGTCTGTCAGAAGATATTTTGCATTGTTACGCAGTTACTTAGCCAGACCTAGGAAATGTGTGAACCCAGTTGATCGAATGTACTTCAGAAAGAAGAGAATAAGGAAATTAACGAAACGAAGAAAGAGGGAAAGGGAGAAAGGAGAAAAGGAAGACAAGCAGAAAAAATTTCGCAAAAAAGATTAAGCCTGAGAGAGAGGGCGAGAAACAAGTTGTGGAAAGAAAAGAGAGTTAAAGAGGGAGAGAACCAAGCGAGGAAAATAGCGCCTGTGTAGAACCGGAAGAGAAATCCAGAGAAATGCGAAATCGCTTAACATTTTATATATCCATTATTCAATGTAATATTCTTCCATGACTTTATTGGTTACTCCACTTGGTTACCACTTCAATTGAAGTGAAACTCAATTTTAATTAACGTACATTTGTAGCAACATATTCGACGCCATCATAACTCCATTACGGTCTACTTTTTGTTGCTTAATTATATTTGACCTGAAAGATAATAAAATTAATTCATATGAATCCCCGTGGCTTGCGTTAGCTTACCGCTTTGACCGTTCGTCGGAGACGAGTTTTGCATTTTTGTTAGTTTTACCAATTCGACCCAAGTGTTCCATCATGCATTTTAGTGAGCAAAATGTGACTAAAGATACCAGAAATTTGTCGAAAAGTTGAGAAGGATTCGAAAAAATTAATTGACATTCCATTTTTTTTTTTTAATAAATTGTAAAATTTTGACAAACTATAACCTTTTTTAATAAATTTCCTGTTACTGCTTACTGTCAGAAGTCTGCGATATAGGGCTGTCGCCCTATTTATTTTCTTTTTACTTCAAAAATTCCCCCTAACAGTGGTTCTGGCTTCGTTGCACGATTACGTGTAATGAGTACTTAATAGGAATAAAAGGAATTCGTATGCGAATGAGGTATGAGTGAGCGCGTGAAGCAAAGCTTTTCAGTCACGCATATAAGAGATTCTCAAAAAGAACTACGTGTATCCTTTCTTTCTATCCTGCATGTATAAGGATTGTGTAAAAAAAATTTCAAACGGAACGGATATTGTTTTCCTCGCAATGGAATTCTTTTTTGCATTATGAAGCCCTTGTGCCACTCCAACACGGCGGTTTCTTAGATTGTCTATAGTCTATGTATATGTTTATACGTATATATGTGTCACGCCCTAAGCGATTTTATGGTAAACGACAAAGGAAACAGATCAGTTTCGGTATACGGTGTCCGTTTTGATCTCAAACAGCAGCGACGATGCAAAGGTTTCGAAATGATATCAACTTGCGTTGATCGATAGCATCTGTTAATTCTTTCCATTGTTAATCGTGCACTCACTGTTCGTTAGGTTCTGTCATTAGAATTGTGAAGAGCTTTTGTTTATTTATACCGCCTTGCCCGGTACATTGAAGAAATTAGCTTTATTAGGAATTCGTATAGCACTCTGCGCACTTAGGTGTGTGTATGAGTGTCTTTCACAAGATGTCTCACGCTGTGCAAACAAAAGCAAGTCGTCCTTGTCTAAAGTTTTGTCAACTTTCTCCAAGTTCAGTTAAACTAACTTCGGCTAGTTTCCATTTACATTACCTTACCATACCGTTCTGTCGTAATCCAACCTGCCAGGGAAGATGATGTCAGGCAATTTTGGCTAATATTTTTCAGCCGAACACAACAAGTATGAGCCCATGACACGGAATGATTTTGAATCCCATAGCGTACTTGTTTTTTTATTCCTTTATATTAGGTTATGTTATGTCAAATTATTATTTTTTTTTTTTTGCATAATTAAATTTTGTTGTGCATTTAATGTGATTTTTTTGCAAATTTTTCGTTTCAGCTAATTTACAATTGCAAAGAATTTTCACGACACCGTCCTACGATTACTTCAATAAAATAGCTTTTGTTGCTATAATACGGAGCCAAATAATAATAAAATTGTTTATGCGGATGTAAATTAAAAATCATTGATTATCACATTAAAGAGCTTATCCGGGACATCATGTTAAAACGTTCCAAGTCGAGTCGACGTAACCATAGATCTTCGAACGTGGTTACCAAACTCCTACAGCAGCAACGTTTGGACTTAAACGAGGACAACAACAGGTAAAAATACTTTTCTCATAAATTCGAATAAAATTTTGCAGGGATACATGTTAGAGAAAGTTATTATTACACTAAATGAGTTCATTGCGCAAATAACATCGGCTCAGCCCGACGTTATTTGCGACTTTCGATATGTGGTGAAAAGAGTTGAGTTAAATCTTTTACCGGTTACCTCTATTGCAGGCTATTATTTTTATTAATTTAGCTAGAGAAAAAAAGCACAGGCAAGCATCGAAAGGCTGTCGGCTGGCTTTACTAAAAACTCTACCGAAGTTGATATTTGAATCTACGACCACTGCGAGTTGTTAGTCGAGACTGGAACATATTATTATTGCAATCTACAAAATGTTCCCTACACTAAATTAAATTTCAAAAAACTAATTCCGAACGATTTGAAAGCGAAACATGGACTAAGTTCATCCCGTTCAATAGGTTCTTTGATATCGTGGTTTAGGCGATTAATTTCACATCATTTTTGCTTACTACCTTTAGGTTTTGAAACGCGTTGATAAAGTTCCATCAGGATCAACTACATGGCCATCTAAAGTTACAGAACGGCAGTGAATATGAGGATGATAGGTCACTTGAAATGATCGCAAATTAATTTTAGTATCTAAACCAAGATATCAATTATGACATTCTCCACTCAAGCTGTTTAGGAACATTAGCGTATGACCAAAAGTATACACTGCATGTTCGCAATAGGGATCGTAACTAACCAGAGGCGAAGATGGCTGGCCTCCACTTTCCACTTTCTACCAAATTTTGAGCAAATTTGAATTGAGTTCGAATCAATATTAAGGAACTATTTTTCGTCTTTCCTGCATAGCTTTTTGAATTATCGTTTTTTAAGAAAAGTTGCTAAATTATATTTTTTTTAAATTTCCTTAATAAAATAAATAAATAAATATGCATCCATTCACATATCAATCCGAGTTTTTAGTAAAATATTCCATACAGCAAGATGAAACACGTGCCATAGAAACGTAAACAAAAAAAAATGTTGCGGGGGAGAATTTTTCTGAGTTGTTTAGATTCATTGAAAAAGGTGTAGGAACATATTTAATATGAATAAATTCAATACAAATGATTACTAACCACACTAATACCATCTACAAATGACTACAAACCGTACTTGCATAAATTATGATCAAAGGTATCGTTTTTAATAAATTTTTGTTGCGGATACTCTTGTAGTCATTTTTAATTTACGTTGGTGTCGTGTTAAGATATTTTTTTTTTCCTATACTCTTGTTGACGTTCTTACGACACCTTGTGAATTATTTAAACAATCGAAAGTGCCACCCTGCGGTAAACAACTGTGAACGGTTCTTGTCTCGCAGAATTCTTACTACGCATTTTTAAAAAACATTTATTTTTTAGGAGAAGGTTGCTGTCCTGGGTTTCATTCCGCCTTCGAAATAACAAACAACGTATAAGTTCACAATAGTGTATTTCTTGTTGCGGGTTGTGTCTTTGCTAGTAAGCAAAAATGCCACTTTGAAATAAGACTTTGAAGAAATATGTGGTCGCCCTGTTCAACCTAATGTTAGGTTTTCTTAGACAAAGAATAAATATTTTTTTAAAATCAAATAATTTATAACTGCAAACGGCTGGAAAGAGCACACTTTTGTATTTTCTATCATTATACAAAACATAAGGGGTACTTGAATTTTCCTTCGACTTTTTCAACGCACTTATGAATAAAACGAAATCTAATGCTTTACACCAAGTAGATAAACTTCAACTGTGAAATTTTTCTTGATCATCTCACAGAAATTTTCGCTTATCCATAACTACAGTCTCAGCAGGGAATCTGCTTAGTAGTTATACAGGGTTCATATACATGTACAGTGTTCATCACTGAAGAACTCGTACATGGCTTAATGTGTAAGCACTTTGCATTTCTTGCTTTGAATCTCTAAATCGAACGCCTTGAAAGCAGTCAGCAGGCCGAGGAGGAAAAAATTTCCGTGTGTGTGTCCACTGATTGCTCCCAAAGCATTCAACTTAAAACGTCACTGTCTAGTAAGCAAAAAATAATAGATAAAAGAGGTTAAGTAGTTAGTTACTCATACATATAGATATTTACAGAAGCGCGGTTGGTGAAGAACTTTTCTTAATCTTTTTTTCTTTTCTTTCATTTTTCTTAGATGCAGTGACGGCGACTCTTCGCAATCTTCGAGAACCGCTGTACAACCGCTTTTCGTAAGTTTCTAAAACCATTAAAAACTCCAAAACTTTCTTTGAAATTCATCAATAAACATCCCATCACAATGCGAAGATGAAAAATTTGATACAAACACTTGACCTTTTCATCCATACGGCCGAACGCGTTTATTACTTTCACCATTCGAGCCGAGGAACTCGGTAATGCATTTCAAAAGACCTTATATTGACGCCAGCATATATAACTGATTTATTGGTAACGTCGCATGCCTATCGTATTATGATTGCATTTTCCCAACAGAATTGGGCCATGCAATGGTTTCTTTTACGTTGCTTTCCATATGTTCCGAGGCTTGAAAAAAAGGAGCCTTATTGTGTTTCCAGCCTGAGGGGAAAAAAATTCCTATTACATCAACACGTTAGAGTTTGATTCTTTAGATCTGAAGTGGCAACTGAAAAAGTTGAGCGTCATATGGCATTTGTTACATTCTTTGCAACGTCTTCAAGGTAACCTATGTCTGCTCTTTCAGCTCTAAAGTGGGAAAAAAGGTCGCAGTTTACAAAAGAGGCTACGGCATACATCTACATTTTACTAAGACTTGTTTCCAAGCCAATGAAATTACCGAGCAAAACTTGCTAAGAGAAAATCTGTTTTATCCAGACGCTAATCCAGTGGAAAGACACGCTTACGCTTTCGAAAAGCGTGATCCAATTTAACATAGCACTCAATCCAAGTCCAATCTAAGTCGATCAGAAGAAGGGTTCAATAACAACTCATCCTCGAATTAACCCTCCCTTCATATATACTTCAAGGATAACCAAATTTTGTTATGTATTTTTATTTACTGCGCAAAACCGAACCTCATCCTACTGTGCTCACCCTACTTTCATTCAAACAATTTATTTTTTTGCCCTAAATAATTGTAATAATAATAATAACAATGGCGAACAAGAAAATTATATTCGATCGTGACCGAATCTTTTATACCCACCACCGTGATGGTAAAAATAAGAAAAAAAAAACTAAACTTTCGTACTCTATAACGGGGAGTGGGCGTGGTTGATTTATTCCTATTTTCAGAATAAATGTAGGAATTTTTATAGTGTATGTGTTGTGTTTTATGAGCATCAAGCAGAAAATATGGAAAGCGGATATGTTCACACTTGTTGTTACATAGACGTACGTACGTTGTAGGCGTGTTTCTTGGAAACTGGAGAATATTTGCCACAAATACAACGCGATTGCGCAGACGGGCTTATGGAAAAAAAACTGATATTTTCACACACTATAGAATAGAGTACGCATAGTCGATTTTTTCCAACTTCGTGGAGGTACTACAGCATCGCCAAAAGATTACGAGTAATAACCAAAAAACTAATTTTTTATTCCTTTTTGAAAAACAGAGATGTCTTCACTTTGCGTGGCATTGCAGTCCTCTCTTTGGACCGATTTGCCCCTTTTTCAATATCAATCTGGGTGCAAGAACATTCAACGTTTCGGCCAAATTTGATCTCGATTGCTTCATGTTTGCAGCCACGAGAACCTTTATAACAGACATTGCACAGATCGACAGATGGATAGACATTCAGGCGGACAGACAGACATGCTTAGACCGGTTAAGAATTTGATGCTAACTTAGCATATATAAGCTTCGTAGGGTTTCTGAAGCTTTCCTCTAGACGTTGCGAGCGTTTTGATAAATAAATATATCCCTCATCAAACATATACTTATGCACATCTTAAGATGAGTCTTTGACAACAAAGTAGAAAGCAAGTAGAGAAAACACATTATTACATGTGTGTGTGTGTGTGTGTGTGTGTGTGTGTGTGTCAGTAGACTAACGTAAAGTTGACATTTGCATAAAGCTACCGGTTTTTTTTTTTGTGAAAGTTTAGTGTGCAAATATTTATAGCGAGTTTTGTATCAGCATTTGTCTAATTTATAAATTATCGTATTTTAGGACGTAGAGACGGACAACCTTAAAGCGATTCAGCATATTACTAATTAAAGGTGCATGTAATTTGCGGAATATTTAGTGTGTATTTTTTTGTCATAAGGAAGACGACCAAATCCACTACGCTGTACAAGGGCATTTTTTAGAGTCTGTATGCTAGGTTGCACCTGTTTTCATTTATGATCACGAATGCCCCAATACGAAGGTCTAAGCTGGTTAAATGCTGGCCTTTAATATCATAGAATCTCTTTGTAAACCCATACCCTATACCCTGTAGCTTGAAAAACGCAGAATATTTTAATATATTTTCATAAGACTTGAGGCAAATGCGGGCCAACAAACTTGGCTTGAATGTTTAGTCTACTAGTATGAGTGTAAAGAACAAGATCTGATGGGTTGCTACTAATGTAATGTCTCGACTTCTTTAGCTTAATTTAAATCTTCGCCAAGACGTCAAAAATTGCTTTAGGGGTCTTTGAAGGTCTTTACAAAGCTGGTTGTGTTGAAGGGCAATTTTTCTCGAGGAGAATTCATAAATTTGCAGAAGACGCGAAAAATGTGAAGGCAGAGATGACCAATAATTTGCATAAAATAATTGTTCAAGAAGAAGAAAAAAATGTAAAAACCAGAGAGGTAGGGTATCTAATGATATCATGTAAGCTGAACATAAATTCATAGTTGTTTTCCCTTTTTGAAAGTTTCTTAATGATAGCATATTTTAATTTTATGACAAGTGTAAGTTCCGTTGCGACTGACTCGTGCTCGTTTACTTAGGCCGAAAGACGGAGAAACATCATAAAATTTGATATGAATAGCTATTCACATACCGATCATGGAATATAATTGCTTGGCGTATATAAATCATCTCAATGTCAATCATAAAATGTAAGAAAAGAAAAGAAAAGAAAAGAAAATGAGAAGAAAACTGAAAACAACAGCAACTATGTATAACATGACATCTGATGAGCACGATATACAAGATGATGTTAAATATAATATATATTTTTAGATTTTGGGCAGGAAAGTTTTTAAAGGATAGAAGAGCTATGTGAATGAAATGAACATAAAATCTGTAAAGAGTACATAAGATCATCAAAATGACGTGAAGTAATTAAAAGACGAGACAAGTTCTTCGCCTTAATGAGAGAAAGAAATTTGACATAAAATTGTATAATAAGAAGCATATATTCACACACAAACAATGTTACTGAAATTAACGTAAAATGAGGAGCGACATGAAAGAGCAGCATTTCGCCCATAAAGCATTCGACTTTAAGGATCTATTAAATTTTCTCCAAAAAGCGAACGTTCTACGAACATTCATAAGAACATTTGTTTTCAACTTACAATAGGACGACGATACGCATGCATACCACGCGTACAGATACACATATGCACATACACAGAAACACACACCCGCACTAAGCGTTGCAATTTGCGATACATGCACTTGCAAAAAAAACCTCAAAACTTGCAAGAGAATGATAATCGACAAACAATTTGTAATTAACAAAATATTTCGAATGTTTCCGTTGCAGGCATCCGTACATCGAACCAACAGACATGTGGGTTTAAAACGTACGAATGATGATCCAACAACAAATACACAGCTGCTGCAAGGGTCGACAGCCGCAATGACGACAACAACGGCAACAACGAAAACGACGACAACAATGCAAATGCAAAGACCAACTTACCAACAGTATCAGCAGCAAAGGAGAACGCAATACCAACGCAATCAACAACAGCAGCAGCAGCAGCAACAACAACAAACATATGAAATTGAAAATGTTGCATTACCACAGAAAACAGTTAAAGGCAAAAGCTTTGTCTATGAGAGGCAACAACAAAAGCAGAATCAAATGCACTCAACCTACTTAAATGGAAATTTAATGCAGGCTAACGTAGTGCACAATGCGAGCGGGCATTGCGGCAGCCGCAATGCTGATGGCGTTCTTTTAGTATCGAAATCTTTAAATTCGGAGCCAAAAATTAGTCGCATACCAACACAACAGGTAAATATGCCACAACAAATGCAACAGCAGCAGCGTCAACAGCAACAACAACAGCAAGAGCAAGAACAGCAGCTGCAGCAGCCGCAGCGAACAGCTTTAACAACCGTTAATCAAATTTCTAGAAGTGCGACAACTTGTCTAAATGACATTTACGAAAGGAACTCATTAAACCAAACAACGTTTATGGCAATCGAAGACAAACAACGTTTGACCCAAGGACAACAAATCCATCACCAGGGGAAGCAAGTTGCAAAACCTTCACATCCAATGTGGCAACAAAAGCACCATAAACCAACACATTTCTTAAAATTGCCTGCTCCACCACCACTGCTGCCATTGACCCATCAACCTATTGGCGCCGGTTACCCGCACTATTTTCAATTTTCGGAGCCGTACACAGAACCGATGGATTCCAAAAATCATTTTCTTAACGAACCACCGCCACCTGCTCCGTTAAATCACGTTTACGAGACCATTAAGGAGAGGTCGCCTATATCACCACCGCCCCCCGATCGTTTACAAGCTATTAACAACACGTTACCACCCCCTTTGCCACCGTCACGTTTAGTTAAGAAGAAAATTATACAAGCCAGTAGCAATCAAAGTCGGTCTCATAAGACGCATAGAAAATCGTCGACGGAAAAGGAAGCTGAGAAGAAAGGCTACAGCAAAATGTTCGCCTCACAACCACCGGCATACACAGCACCGCCAGCTTTAGTTATGTCGACTAACAATTCCAATACTCAAGCATCGACGAAACAATATAATCTTCAGCAGCGTACTAAAGCTGATGGTGAACAAAAATCCTACATTTATCAGCAGTTAAAAGAACAAAAACAACAGCAACAACAACAGCAACAGCAGCAGCAACAACAGGCAAAAAGCAACACATTACAAAGTGAAGTACATGAGAAGCTCTTAAAAAATCCAAATATGATGCAACAGAAACCATCGCAACGTGAACATCCTGTAGGAGCTAACGGTGAAATAAAATTCGCCCCAATATCAAATGAAGTATTAAATAACAGCAACAGCAACATCAACATCAACAGCAACACCAACATCAACACCAACACCAATACCAATACCAATATCAATAACACAAACAGCACAAATTCTTTCATCAACGATATGACGACGACGACGACGATGATGACGACGATGATGATGATGGATGGAAATGAAGACTGTTGTCAGCAATTTTCCGTTGAACACACTTTACAGCAAGCCGGTCTATTGCACAATACCAATACAGTGAGTGGCAGCGTTGCTGGTAGCACTGCTGTTGCCAACGGAGCTAACAATACTAGTAATGTCCGTTATCAGCGGCCGTCAGCTTTGCCCATTGTTCTCGAAGAGGAAGCTGGTGAATTTCAGGATGTTCTCGTGCTGGAAGAAGATGGTACGGCGAAACTGCCGTATCGTCACGGTAAAATTGAAGTGAGTCTCGAAACCGCTCAGGCCATGGCTGCTGCCGCCTATTATGCTAGGTGAGTAATAAATTACAATAGCAACAAAAAGAAACCTAAGCTTCACATGCGTCGTCATAGGGTTGAGACGTTTGCTCATTTAATTAGATTTTTTGCAGCAATCTACGTAAATCCACTCATCACCCACTCCCTTAGATATAACTTTCCTCTATTTAACTAAGTTTTCAGCCGGTCTATGTGGCGGCTGGTGTTTTAATTAAGTGTGCATTGCAGCGTTGCATGTTATGGTTTACTGTTGTTTATTTCGTTTTCGTTTTTTTTTTTTGTTGTTGTTTTTCTTTGCTTTTTTTTTTTTTTTTTTTTTTGTTTTGTAATTGTTTTCTCTATCTCCCCAGCGTGTTTCTCCCTTAGTTTTTTAAATTGGCGTCACTTTGTTTTAGTGCTTTGTTCGCCGGGATTAGTTCTTCAAATTCTACAAAGGCAACAATCATTTTTTCCCCGAACGGCTTTTGTTTCATTTAAAATGGGTTAGTATCAGTGCTATCGTCCGTGCATTGTTAGCGAGTCAAGTCAAGTTTTTGCTATCACCAGTTATTAATGAAGAAGATTAAACGCAAGACTCTCTTCAATACATCCGAGCCATTTTCCTTTATCGAGGCTTCAAAGTTAACAAACATCTTTTCCTGTATGTTTTGTTAGTCTGATCTCAGATTAGAAATTTTCCTTTCATCTCTTTTCATCAATCTCCTTGTATACGTTATTCAACGAAATATCTACACATAGTTGCTTACTCAATCTATAAACCTATCGCTAAGAGGAGATTAAGTTTATTGAGCAACAAATTCACATTAAAAAAAAAAGTAAAAAGAAGAAGCGACTTATAATTGTGGAAATCAAGTCAATGATAATTTGAAATAAGATAAATTGCTAAACAACTTTTTGTCGTGTCTTTTGTGCTCAGTAGTATGTAAAATACTTTTCAGTACTTCGTTATCATAAGCAATAGCGAGGGCGATGTGCAGGACTATTTAGGCGCACGTTTGCTCACGAAGAAAATCCAGTTGTTCCGGGGGATGATTCATAAGACGCTATTAGAGACTGACTTCGCAATGGAACTGATCTTCTACCTTCAAGTCACAACGACACTTGACATGTCCTCATTGATGGATTCTTGTCTAATCGACGATTTATTTGTGTGCAATGTTTCGTGCGGGATTTTGTAACCCGAGTCTCGCGTTGTTATCCTTTTCTAATGCAATTTCTCTTAATCCCTCTTCCAGAACAATTTAACAATAGACCACGTGGCTAAAATACTATTCTTGTTACTCCCAGATTTTTAAATATTTTTTTATGCCCTTGTTCGAAGTTGGTCGCTAACTTAATTCCGAGTAGAAAATTCCCGTTTTAATGGCAAAAAGCAGGAGAAAGCCCAGGAAGAACATCTCGTCATTTGTCAGCTCAAACGACATGTCAATAGTAGTCAGCTTGGAATAAGATGCACTCCCTTTGCCTGAATATTCAATTACGCGATCGCTGCTTCAACGCAAGTACTTGCGTTGATTCGTGAACGCAACTTAAGGCATGAAACCAGCATTAGGACCGATATTGTATATCAGACTAGCTGTTGAGGAAAGATTGTCATAAAGGGAAGAACAACATGCGGTTCAAGTTCGTAAGCGTACTGTTATCAATGCACACAGCCATGTACATAGTTTTCGGTTATAGTTAAAGAATGATGGGGACCCTCCGTGTCAAGGTTTCGCTTCAATCAAAACCGCGTGATGAAGGGCAGAACAGCATGTGGCTGAGATTTTTAGAAATTCCTAGCGTCCATTCGTATTTAATACACTCCCTGCTCTTGACATATCACTAATAGAATCGATTTTGCCATTGCTTCGTCTCTTAAATCTGTTGTAGCAGTTTACAGTTCAGTTAGGCGCATGTAGCCCAACATCCGATGCAACAGGGAACAAGAACGTGTGCAAAGACAGAAGGATGGACGATTCTAGGCTGCACTGTTCTTATGAGTATCGATCCAAAGTGGTCACAACCACTCACATGCACACATGCACACACGCGCACACTATATGAAGTTAAATGAGATGTATTTTCAGATATCAGTGCGTGAAAATTATTATATAATTGAACTGTTTTACCCAAAATTTTCTCATCATCATCATCATGAGTGTTTTCAATGTTGCTTAACAGATGCGAAATAACTTTTTTATATATGCAAGAATTTTTCCAGATAGAAATCTATTGAGCATAATGTAAAGTTATGAGTAACAAAAACTCTTCTTGGGTTTTGTTATTTAATTCGTCCTCAAAATCCAAATGCTTGATATTTGCTTGGGGATGTAAACGAGAGTCTCTGTTGAAAAGTAGAACAAGTTTTAGGGAAAAAAATTGATTTTTCATTTCGATTTCAAAATGTCTTGTACTGCCTTGATTTAATGCTACAACTTGTTGTTGTTGTTGTATTTATGTAATGCCTTTACATCATTTGTAAAAGAAATGCGACATTTTGTTAATGTGTAGCTTCATGCCCTTTTTCTTGTTTACGCTTTAGTTTGTACTGCGTTGCTGAACAAAATTATACCTTCGATGTGAAAAATGTGTTTGGAAGTGATTTTTGTGTAGGGAATACTGACAGAAAAACAGGGAGCACATCACTTCATTTTTTTTGTTTTCGTTTTTCTACTTTTGAATTAGGAAACTCAGGGTACACTAGGGTACAAATGAGTACTAACATACATATTACGTTTAAAAACGTTTGTAAAGGACTCTAAGTGGATTAAGTAATTTATCAACTTTCAGGTAAAATATAAAAAATGAGAAAAGGTTAGCAGTGAGAGGGCAACGCTGCACATTCATTTGCCCTAATCTGAATGATTTAGTTAATGGAAACTGGTTGTTCGCAAACGTTGTTGTGAAATGCAAAAAAAAAACAAAAACAAAAACAAAAACAAAAGTACAGTGAAATTCGGCAAATTGAAGAATGTTTCAAAAATATTTCAAGTACTTTTTATCAGTAATTATTTGACATTACTTTATGGAGCAAAGTTGCTCTAAGAACGGCTAGAGTTAGTCAGTCAGCCAGTGAGTTGTGATGTAAATTTTTGCTTGCTGTACATCGTTTGTTAGCACACAAGTGTCATTTAGGAAGAACTCATCATCAACTGGGGCTCCTTCTCCTTTAGTGAAACGCTTAAGTACTTTATAGTGGAATAGAAAGAAGCAAAGCATAGGATTTACTCGTTTGTTGTTTGTGTACAAAGTCCATTCGACAATTTTCTTAAGACACTTGAATAGGATTTTATGAGTGTTGTGCTAAAAACGGTACTGCGCTTCATTAAACTTGAGCAGCAACACCCAACAATAAATGCAAAGCAATTTCTGTAGTTGGTATCCAAGTACTTTCCAGACTTGCATACATGCATGTGCGCATAGCTACGCACTCCTATGAAAAGTTCAGTGTCAATGTGGTGCTCGTAATTTACTTCTTTTCTTTTTGGAATAATCTCACACTGTAAAGTGGTGGTCTATCAAAGAGTAGCAAGACTTTTGGATTTATTGCCTATAGTTTGTAGGTGCGAAGGAGGAGGCGCAACGAATGCTGGCAGCAAGTTCAGGCAGCTATCTCGTCTTGCTAGGACCTGCTAACGACTCAACTCGAATTTTTCTAATCTGTCAAAAATATTAATTAAAAAAAAGAAGATTTTCATTTGACTTTCAAAACGTAAAGCGTAGCCATCCTCGTCACACTCTGTCAACGTAGCATGAACGTGAAAAATTCTTTGCTGACAAAATGATTTACGAATAGAAAAATTTGTTGTGATGCTAACTAGCGTTGCAATGCATTGACACGTGGTGCCAGCAAAATTATAAACGAAATGAATTCTCTTTTTATTTGGTTTTTATGAGTCAATAAAGCATCGACAACACTGGATTTCTATCTATCCACTTAGATTCATAAAATAATAGGTTCATCCGAAATAGATAGCAACAGTGTTCCCGCTATGAAGAAGTAAGAGAAAGAGAGCAAAATTTACTTCAAACTATTTCTGCTTTTTTTCCCAAACGAGCTAACATTCAGAAGGTGTTCCCTACACGCGATGCACGTCGATTAGCAGTTTTTGTTCGACACTTTTACGAATCATATGTCTGATGTTTTGCAGCCCCTGGAATCTGTTTCTCATTTCGAATATCATCAACCGTCGATACGCAAAATTAGTTGGTTTCTATTTCAGACAAGGTACAGGTACACGCATTGCCGTGAGCACATGGCCCTAAGATGAAATGTTTATTGATACTCGGTGAGGACTCGAATTCGCGTAGTCTCTGCTGTGCTTTAACTCACAGCACTCTCACAAGAAATTGATATGTCTTGAGTCCATTGAGGGACAATAGATTCAAATAATTAGCAACTAGACAGTGGAACCTACACAGACGTTCAATATTCGTTCGAGATTCGAGATCAGTCGAGATCGCTTTTCACGCAGGTTTTGATAGAACGGAGAGTTTTACGTGAAATATACTGGGATTGAGTGATTCTTGCTTCGATTCCACAACTAGATCGTTTCGGTCGTTGTCTGACAGCACAAGGCGATAGTTCCGAGGACAGGCGACTTTAATTAAACGAAGAGGAAACTATACATGCATACACACACAGATAGACGTAGTTGAACCAATTCGAAGCCTCACGCTAATTAAAAATATTTGGAATCCCTGGGATTTCTGCATGTTTTAAACCGAATTAGTGCACTTTCTGTTTAAATATGCAGAACAGTGAAGCCAAAGTCTATTTGGAAGAAATTGCTTTATATAAACATTTCGCCTTCACGGCCTATTTGTCATTCACATGTTCTCGGGTTAGTTTGTTAATTTTTTTTTTGCTCTCTGTTTTTGATGAAAATGAAACATTCTTACGCCACAAAAGCATCCGAATCGTTATAACTCAATCGGTTGTGACATTTGATTGTCGCTCTATTCAATAAAACAACAAATTTCAATGTTTTTGTGTTTTTTCGTCGTTCGATGATGTCCGAAAAAAAGAAAATTGGAAACATCAACTTCATCCCTAAGAGCCGACGTTAACTTACGTTTGCCTCCTATTGACGGACATGCATTGACAATGCGGATGATGATTATAACCGAAGAAGATGAAATTGTTAAAATTCAAAACTTGTTTTGTTTACCGTTTTTTTTTTTTCCTTTTTTTGCTGTTTTGTTTTATGGGTTTCTATGTCCTTTCATCAATAAACAAAGTTTCGATAACTCATCGCAATTGGTTCATTATTTCATTTTTGGCTGCTTCTCCTTTCTTCTATTCAGAAAACGATTCAATGCTTGATTTAAGCACTCGAGAACAAAGCTACAAATTTTTTCATAAGCGGAAAGAGACGAAAGAGAATCGCAATTAGGATAAGAATATAAGAATTATAACTTTGCAAGTGTTTTTAGACAAACAAATGACAAAGTTGTTAGGTTCGGTCTACGACTTTTAAGTGATTTATCTCAATTTGACTTAGTTCGCCGTGCGATACTTTTGCTTAATACGAAAATACATATATCCGTGGACACATGAATAGCACACAATTTACAATAAATATAAACCCAAAGATTTATTAAAAAGTTCTATGCAAGGTTGTGCCCAGTCCTTTGGCTATGGAATCAAAAAAAAATTATGCTCAATATGTGTCAGGCAAGCAAAGCAAGACAATAAAATCTCTTTTTAATCGCAACGTGCTATTCGAAATACTTTTGAAATTTCCTTTCTTCAAAAAACTCGGAAAATATTTAAGAAAAAAACTATAAGGAATTTCTATAGCCAATCAAAAGGTCGAGTCTTAGTAGACGCTTACGCTGTGCAAGAATTAAGTAAAAATTATTTTTTAAAGCATGTTCCACTATTTTAGTGCGTCCAAAATTATATACATTCGGTGTAATATTGCTTCTGATACCCCTATCTTTGTTGCTTTGTTGTCTTATTATTACTTTTATTACAATTTTTTTTTTTTTGCTACAAACCTTTAAGTGGAAGTTTATTTATTATCAACAATACACGGCGGTGCTGTAAGTGCAGAGATGTAAGCATTCCACAATAAAAAAAAAATTATATGGAAGCATTTCTCGCCGTCGTATCATGTATCTACAATACTTTACACACACGCACGTTTAGCACAACGTATCGAAAGAGTGCTGCGCACTACTGTTGCAGGACATCGACATGACATTCTAGAAGATTATTCCGCGAACTAGTTGAAAGACATAGTTATTTCTATCAGATCTGATTAGCTGCGAGCAGCTTTCCAATTTCGACTTAGTGTTAGTAAGGAGAGAGAACTTGAGAGCATCGTTCGTCTTCTATCATCTTCGTCATCGATATTTATCTATCGTCTTTTCATCGATTATCTGTCGTTAGTTTACCGTCGCCGTTTACCCTTCATTTCTTATTATTCTTCTATACTCACTGTGTGGCTGCTTTCTGCCTATCGGCTGATTATCGACTACTCATCGCCTGCTCTTTACCTGCCTTTATCCGGCTGTTGACTGTTTATCGCCTTGCTGTCAACTTTGCGTCGTCTTTCTGTCGACTTTTCTATATTGTTTTTGTCGTTTTTCTTTCGTCCTTCTGTCGACTTGGTGTCACATTTCTATCGAGTTTGTACTGTTTTCCTGGCGACTTTTTATTGTCTTTGTGTCGTCCATCGCCCTGTTCTTTGTACTCTGTTTGTTGTCTCTCCGACTTTCGCATGTAGGATAAAAATGTGAAATTTGTCTTGTTTCGGTATAAAGGGAAAAAACTCACTTAACAAACCTGCTCTGAAAAGCATTAACGAAGACTGCCTTCAGGGAAAGTGAAAGAATAGATGTATGACACGCCTTCAAATAGAGCCAAAATGGATAGAAAACTTTTGAGTTATAGTCTTCATCTAGGAGACAATAAAAATATTTGTTAAAACATTTCTTTCTTAAAAAAAAGAAGTAGAACAACAGTCCCAATTAACCCGCAGTCACGCTAACACTTAGCAAAATATTTTGAAATTAGAATGGATTGCTTTGAGATCGCGGATTTCGGAGATTCGCTCTAAGCCGCATATATACACAAAAATCAATGACGCGGAAGGAAGAAGCCTTGAGAAGTGGATTCTTTTTTGCAAAAACGAAATACATATAAATTCTGGATAGAGGTAAAGGGCTTTCAATGGCATGGCAGGTAAGGGCTTGCAATGGCACGGCAAATACCTTCTTAACTAGAAGCTTGATTACTTGATAAATTGGAATAGTTTTGCTTTCTGTCAATGTTCAAGGCTAACGAAATTGAAGAATTGAGGGAAAATGCAACAGAGGGAAGAGAAGTAAATGCATTTCATAAAAATAATTGTACGAAAAGAAAGAAAGAAAATCTATAAAAATTATAAATGCACATTCACTTTGCTTTACTTCACTTTAAGTAATCGCAAGCAATCTGTTTTGAAATATAACATGACGAGCTGTTTATTTAAAAAGTATTTTGCTTGTTGAGGGGAGTTTTCTTTTGGCATAAGAAATGTGGAATTTATGATGGGACAGATGTTTAACATCATAACTTGTGTCTTGTTTGTTATATGCTGCGTTATATTGCTTAGTATAAAATATTTCTTAAATCTTTGCGTGACATATAGAAAACGAAAGAAGAGGAGAGAAAAGTTATTTATTTACTTTTAGAACAATTTGTTTGTGTTTTCGAATGAGGGGACAAACGTGGTGGTGTCTTCTTTCTTCTTATTATTTCGATGGATATGGATAAGAAGCAAAGCAAAGCAAAGCCAAGCCAAGCCATTGATTTGTTGTATTATTCATTGTTGTTCAGAGTTGTTGTTAAAGTAATTCATTCAGTAAATATTGTAGTTTCCTTTCTGTTCTATCTATGTATCTATCTATTTATCTATATATCAAAGACCTTTTGCTCTTTACTAAATGACATCTCATTATTTAGAAAAGTTTTTAGAACGAACGTGATTCGATCTGAAAATTTTGTAGTATTTTAAAAAGGAAAAAATCTTAAATTATTTATTTTTTTTTTTTTGTTTTAAATCACATCAAGAATTCATTTCCTTTTAAAATAAATCTTTCATTATTTCTAATGGATGCTCATAAGTGTTTACATACATGCTTCGTATATCATCATGTATTATGTAAAAGAAAAATATCCTTTTACCTAAAATCAATTACCTTCCGAGTGCTGCTTTAAGTGTCATTAGCCGCAAAGATGATGCTAATGTGCAACACGTGCATTGAGTCACGTGTCTCCCTTTCCCTCCTTCCCACTAATTCTCTCTCTCACTCTCTCTCTCTCTCTCTCTCTCTCTCTCTCTCTCCGACTCTCTCTCAATGGCTCTTACGTTTTATTGCTTGTCATTAACTACTCGTGTGTATGTGTTTCAAATATTCAAAGAAAAGAAAATAAAATAAAAAAAAGCAAAGAAAACCTCAAACACTTGTTTTTCAGATCATATTACCCCAGAATCTCTTCAAGTTCAACTTGGACGCGACTCTTTCGTTGACATTTCCGAAAGTGTTTTCAATTATTTCCCCCACTCGTACCGCTTGCTGTGTCTGCATAGCGACATATGCTATTAGCTATCAATAATTTAGTTAATAGTTAAACTTTTTCTTTTTTTTTTTTTTTTTAGCCTCCTATTCTACACAGCCAGCCACGCATCCACACTTTTATATGTACATTTTTTTAGTTTTTCTTGTTTTTTTTGTTTTTTGAAAATCTTGAAAGTGCAAAGTTTATCGAATTATCCAGTGCATGCATGTTCGGTGTCTGGATACCGGATGCCATAAAAATTGAAAGTTTAATTTCGTAGTGTTTTAGTTTTATTGCTGGCGTAACATAATATAAGCCTTCGCCGCCACCATCATCCTTTAATCTCTCCTTTCCCACTCGCTCGCATACAAAACTCAGAGTTTATATGCGTTTTAAAGTTTTACTGCCAGCTAGAGTTTCAATGTCTCTTGTTAATGTGGTTTTGGTCTCTGCTTTGTGCGGTATTGAAAGCAGAAGCCGGAGCATGAGGACTTTTAAAAACTTTTTACGCAATTGCAACAATAAATGTTTTATTCGCATGTTTCCCTTACTTCAACATTTCTAATTACGCAACAGACTTCGCATTGAAAAATCTTTTTAGATTTTTAATCAAAATTCAACTTGAGCATTAAGAATAAGAACTTGGGGGAATTTTTTATGATATAACAGCAGTTTTTCTTAAAATAATTTCAGATATTTACAGTGGGCTTTAACCACAGCCTACCGGTACCTGACACGTATTTGGGCAAAATTTCAAACCTGAGAGACGTATTTTTCAATGTTCCCACGGAAATTATTGTCATTCGCTTTTTTCTGTATGTACTTTGCTTTAGCTGAAGGTCAGAAAAAATTTGCTTTACTTCAATGTTGCTTACCACGTTCCACAATAGTTATGTGTCATCCTGCCTTAACTGGCGTAAAAAGTTTCTCGTTAAATGGCGCAGATGTTCGCTTGAAAATCCCCTGAATTTTTAAAATGTTAGAAAGCCAAATAGTTAAAGAGTCGGGCTGATCAGATTTATATCGATAATTAGAGATGGAAGTGCTTATTACGGCAGGAAGCACATCCTTTTACACCCGTCATCGAAGGATGGGTGGCAGGAAGCTTCAGAGACCCCACAAAGTATATATATATTTTTGCTCAGCACTAAATTCTAAAGCGATTTAAGTACGTCCGTCGGTCCGTCTGCATAATCTCTGTTGTAAACATTCTCCTGGCCGTGAGAATGAAATAAAATTCGGCAAAAACAGTGGAAGTTCTCCGACGCAGGACGCATAAACTGAGAACACCTCTGCGTTTGAAAGAAAATGAAAAATTGGTTTTTTGCTCATTACTATAACATCTACTATTGAAGCGACATGGAATCAACATTATCTTACTTGAAACTATTGATTAAAAACTTAGTGTTAGGTAAAAGAAAGACACGAGTTCAAAAGGTTATATAAATATAATTCAACTCGCATATAATAAGCTTTAAAATGTTGGGGCTGGTAAAACATATAAATAAAAATAATCGCGAAAGCAATTTTCCAATATTTTGGATATGATAATAGCACAAAATCCCCTACCTGGAGGAAACGAAGAGCACGCTATAATAACAGTTAAAATTTAATAATTTTTTTTAAGATTTAAACTCTCTTAAGCCTTGATTTAAATTTGTGTTCTTTATGAGGTTACGCGTGTATTTCCACTCCTGCAAAAACACTTCTCTAGGATTAAAATTGAGATTTTCTCTTTTTGATATCAATTTTTTGTAAATCGGTCCGAGTATTTATTTATCCGCCTTGAGCAGAATGATATCTAAACAAACTATCCAGACGCATTAATGTTTACTTACAACCGCCTTAGATGTTGGATATAGAGACTGATATGTTGAGCAAGACTTCTTTACTGTATACATATGTGTGCAGTTTACATATGTATAAAATGCAAGGTCTTAAAAGTAATCCTTTTGGAAATGTTGAAGATTCTTCCACTTTGTTCGCATTGCACTAGAAACATTGACATTGACTTAAAAAAAAAAAAAAAAAAAGAATAAAAGAAAAATGAAATAAGTAAAAAAATCATTTAAGAAAACACTCTCTAGGGTACATCATCAGCAATAGAAAACGCACATGTGGACCCTTATGCAATTTAAGCAGACTTTTGTGCTCACATATTAATGTTTTGCCCTCATCGAGTGCATGAATGTAAAATTCGCTTCAAGTGCAGCCATCTACAGAATGGCATAAGAAATTGTTTAAATATGCGTTCGAGCACTGCGTAAGCCCACAAGAGTGCATTACAAGTCTGCGTATGTAAAGTGATTTATTATTGTCGGGCTCTATTAAATGGCGCTAATTTATGTTGTCTCACTAGTGCAAGCCATAAACATATATATTGGTTGGGGACTGAATGAATGCTCATGAATGCTTTTAATAATTAAATTAACCATTTTTTATTCTTTCTCTGTCTCTCTCTATCTCTCTCTCTCTCT
>NW_023998416.1:34450125-34451749 GCF_014805625.2 Glossina fuscipes | reverse complement strand
AAGAGGACGCAAAGGATTGAACTCGTTACAATGCCAACTTGAGAATAACTGAAATCGCAACTCACTGTTATTGATAGCAAGTAGTTTTCTATTTTTGTATTTTTTTTTTTTTTTTTTTTCGCTTTTTCATTTAGGTGCCTTTAAGAGATGAAGGCTTATTTAATTTCCAACTGTGTTGTTTCAAAGTATTGTGCTTCTGGGTCTATGTTTGCACTGAAGGCTGGTCGCTTTTTTGTCAATTTTTAGGGGAAAAGTCTTATGCATACGATGACAAATTGAAAATTCAAGGCATTCGCTGACAGCTCGCAAGGACACCAATGTCAACTGAACCCATTTTGTTATCCAACCAATAATATTAAGCAATTAGTTAGTGCCGGGCTCTGCAGTGATTAGTTAAGATCATCTCTCCGTCTTTCACCTCTTCAGTTCCCCTTCGATACATGTATCGTTGATTAACATACATCGAATTCATAGGAAAATGCAGAAAATATGCTCTTACTTTGAAATGTACTTTATACACTATTGGATGTGTGAGTATGGCTTTGCCGTTTTACTAAGAAGGAGTGCAGGTAGTGCTGCAGGGTGCTGCTTATAACTAAGACGCCTTCATTTGGAACTACTTTCCTTTAAATTGTACGCAACCGTATAGGTTATCACACTAAAGCGTACACAGCATAGTTTCCTGGAGCTCTGTGTCAAAAAAACATCCGCAATATGCGGGAAAACTTTACTTTTCATGGTTAATTTGAAGGACAGCGCCCTTGCGAACGGTGAAAAGTTGAAATCACTCGTAATATTGTTGCACTGCTCCTTTAACTTCGGCAAATCCTTATTCACGCTCCTAATAAATAAAAAAAATGTAAAAGCATTTTAATAAACGAAATTAAAAAAAACGCTAAAAATATTTCAAAGACCAAAAACCTTTAACTAGATCCCGTACGGGACCATCATTTCCGCATAAGCAGCATTTTCCTTCCTCTGCGATATTATTCTGTTCATTAAGGATTAACAAGTGGATCCTAGAACTGCATTCGAAAACTTGCAATAAAACGATTGATGACTGAAATAATTTCAATATTTCGCTTGCAACACGGAATAATAACAAGAATTCATCGATTTGTAGACATTTTCATTGTGCCTTTTTTTAAGAAAACTTACAGATACTTATCTGCATATGGGCCATGTAAAGTGTTTGCAATCCTTGGAAAATCAAAAATCAATATTTTGTCCCACCTTTTCTCCTCCTTCAACTGGGAAATGATGTGGAAAATTGGGACTTGAAATACTTTGCTTCCAAAAATCCTTCCACACCACTCAAATAGGATTCCATATCATTCAGATAGTATTCAAATTGCATTCAAGTGGTATGCCAATAGCATTCAAATGAAATCAGATAGCAAATAAATAGCAGTCACATCGTATTCAAATAAGAATAGCATTCAACAGGCTTTACGTTTCATATAATTATCAAGTAACAGCGACTGCAATAGCAGTTAAATAGCATTGAACAGACTTCACATATAATATACAATTATCATGGGACAGCGTTCAAAGAGTACTAAAATAGCATTCATTCATAGTTCACTTTATGCATAAATATATATATATATATATATATATATAT